>NC_069723.1:2349107-2426607 GCF_027358585.1 Pangasianodon hypophthalmus
CTGTGATTAAGTTACTATAGAAACGATAACGTATTAGAACGAACGCATTGCTATAGTATAAACCTGCGATTTGAATTATAGCTAGCACTACTGTCCGTTATAGAAAATTAGCAGTACAGAGAGAGAGTGAGCGTTTATAGCTGCTATAACGTAAGCGCTAACAGGAACGTGGTTCGCAGACGTTCCTCAACATTAAATGGACGTTCTTTAATAACTAGGAACTGAAAAAAGACGAATTGTCCGTTGCTTGCAGATCTTCGAGAACCTGCAGGAGGCGCACAGCTGGTTCCGCTCCAAATTCGACAGCTTGAAAAGTGGATTGGAACACAGCCGCGCGCCGCTTCAGGAGCAAACCGGCGACTTCCGTGGCGACGGAAAAGAGACTTCACCTGCGCAGGATCCCAGTGAGGTACTGCGACGCTGAGCTCGAGTGTGTAAGGATGCGGTTCCCACTGACAGTGACACCTTTTACAGTGATAAGTGAATTGCATTGTGTGTGTGTGTGTGTGTGTGTAGGTGGTGTGTGTGGCTGAGCCGGAGCTGGAACGTTGGGCTTCTGCACTACAGCGCTGGGAGACGAAGAAAGAGCTGGACCGCATGGCTAACAGCTAGAAAGCTGCAGCACGAACACACTCGCTGACATAGCGCACACACACACACACACACACACACTATAGAAATGTGCCTCAGTACAGGAAGCTCCTGTATGTCCTCAGGATCTCATGTTTATTTATTTATTTATTGTTGAAAACAGATGAAAATTAATATCAATTTCTATATGACTATATGACACTTTTGTAGCCAATCATCATGAGTGTATTTTTTCACGTTATAAGCCGAATAATAATAATAATAACAATAATACTCCATTAGGGTTAAGTTAGAAATTAGCAGTCGCTAGTTAAGAGCTCGTTGTAATTTATAACGCCTTTAAGTACTACCTGTGCTCTCGTAAATATATATTCTTGACCTGCGAGAACGATGCGTTAGCTAGCTAAATGATTAGCCTTATTCATCAGCTTGTCAGACTTACAAATGTAACGCTTTAACGATAAGTGTATCACGTGGGTAAGTGTATCTTTCCATTCACGAATTGTTTTAATTTACGCTGATGTGTGATCAGTCAGCGCTAAGCAGCTAGCACTACGTAGCCGCTACTCATCCATCCGACTGCTAGCTAACAGTTTCTACTCTTTCTATTTTCGTCTTATCGTTAAATAGAGATGTTTCAGTGTGTCTAAATCATAAATAAACTATTTAGAACTATTTCGAATCGTCACTTCTCATGACTTCCTGCGTTAAGGAACTGATTTGTTTTCTACAGAACCGGATTCCTGAGTTCGGTTTATGATCTCTAACTGAATCTTCTCGCAGCTTTATGTAAGGAATAAATCACTTGGGGGTGTGCGGTTATAGGAAAGTAATTAAGGACAGGGTGGTGTGACGCGATCCACTGTGACGCGGAGTCACTGTTACCCCCGAACGCTTGATTATTTTACCTTAACAGCAAAGTGTAAAATCGTTTCCTTTAAAGTTATAGCGCTGACACTGGAGACTCCTTCCCACACACGTGAAATAAACGGCGTGTGTACGCGGAGCACCTGCCGTACCAGCGGTTACTATAGAAACGGGAAGGAGTTAGAACCAGCGCATTAAACCTGTCAGAGCGGCTGCTATAGAAAATTAATCAACGCCTTCTGACCAATCAGATTCGAGAATTCAATAGAGCTGTGGTATCAGATGTACTATTTTTTTTAATACCGTGTTTTATATATTATATAAAGCATTCTCTAATGTTATTATTATTATTGTTGTTGTTTTTAATACTGTGTTTTATATATTATATAAAGCATTCTCTATTATTATTGTTATTATTATTATTGTTGTTGTTTTTAATACCGTGTTTTATATATTATATAAAGCATTCTCTAATGTTATTATTATTATTATTAGTGTAGTTTTTAATACTGTGTTTTATATATTATATAAAGCATTCTCTATTATTATTGTTATTATTATTATTGTTGTTGTTGTTGTTTTTAATACCGTGTTTTATATATTATATAAAGCATTCTCTAATGTTATTATTATTATTGTTTTTAATTCAGTGTTTTATGTATATTATATAAAGCATTCTCTATTATTATTATTACTATTATTGTTATTATTGCTATTACTACTACTACTAATAATAATAATATTATTGTTGTTGTTTTTAAAACCATGTTTTATAATATTATATAAAGCATTCTCTAATGTTATTATTATTATTATTATTATTATTGTTGTTGTTTTTAATACCGTGTTTTATAATATTATATAAAGCATTCTCTAATGTTATTATTATTATTGTTGTTGTTATTATCACTATTATTTTTATTATTATTATTATTATTATTATTATTAGTTAACGGGAGTGCGCGCTCGCGCGTCGTTGCTCCCGCCTCTCCCTCGCTCCGCCTCTCCGCGGCGCTCGAGCCGAGACTGCCCGTCTGCTGCCACGTAATCCCGGTGAAAGCGGCGCACGAGCCCCGCAGAAACACTCGCTCGAGCTGAAGCCGACACTTTCATTACCGACTGAAGAAGTTGCGCTACCGGCCGTCCACGCGCGCGTGCACGCACACTCACGCACACACACACACACACACACACACAAGAAGAAGGAAAGAAAAAAAAAAAAACCAGAAAGAAATCCTGCCGCGCGTGAATGGCGTTAGATATCCGGCGGCTGCTAAAAGACTCATGAGGTAAGCGAAAGAACCGAAAGTGCGCGCGCGCGCGCGCACGCGACTCACTGGAAGTTGTCAGTCAGTCAGGCAGTCCGCCCGCGTGCTGTAAACCGGACAGCTCGTGCGCTACGTGTAGCGGAGTGTGGAGTTCTCTTCCTGCCCGCGGTGCTGCAGTGGAGACCGGGCTGCATCCTAAACAGCTCCCGGTGTTATTACACACAGCGCGCGTGAACACTTCACTGCTTCACTCACTACCGAGTGGCCTTGTGCAGGGAGCACGCGCTCATTCCGGACAGGATCATAAGCGCGCAGAGACGCGCAGGAGAAACGCGGGTTATTTTTAACGTGTGGTCTTTAGAGGAACAGATGCGGGTTTGTGCTGCTGGTTAGAATCATTGCAGGTGCTCGGATAACTAGTTCAGTGTTTTTATTTCCTAAAACAACGACATTTTTACTGTGTTTACTGTGTTTACATTACAGTTACCTCTCCCTCAGTCCTAAAGTTAAAAATGTCCTAATGTCTCCTGTTTCAGCGTCTAAACCGAGAACCCTGCCTCCAGCACGCCTTTTACAGACGCTCATAGTGTTACTGAAGGAGTTTTTACAATAGTGTTCAAACCAAGTTTGCTAAACTCGCGGTGATTTTTGTCCCACGTGCATTGCCGTAGACGGGAATAACCCCACCACATGCTGGGAGCGCAGTGCGCATGCGCAGTTACGCCTCAGCCTTTTAACAATACGTGCTTGTTTTGGTTGCTTTAGTTGAACTGAAACCAAGGCTGAATAATAATAATAATAATGATAATAATAATGATAATAATAATGATAATAATAATACACTATATGAGGTACATCATGAGTAAGGAATAAAACACTGTGTGTCGTGCTGCTACAGGAAAATAATCAACAACAGGCTGATGGGATGAAGTGAAGTTATTGTTACCACCTTGAAGTTGATTAATTTCCTGTAGCAGCATGCCAAGAGACTTCGAGAGAGGAGAGAGAGAGAGAGAGAGAGAGAAGAGAGGATGGTGAAGGAACAGCTGTCTAACTTGTTTTGCAGAACTTTAAATGTAACTATAAACAGATAAAAAGTTTGAAATGTTGTTCATTAATAAATAAAAACTAATCATTGGCAAGTTGCAGTGGTTTAAGAGGAATAAAACACTCAGCGTCGTGCTGCTACGGGAAAATAATCAACGTCAAGGTGGTAACGATAACTTCGCTTCATCACCTCAGCCTGTTGTTGATTATTTTCCTGTAGCAGCTCGACGCAGAGAGTTTTATTCCTCTTAAACCACTTGCCAGTGATTAATGACAACATTTTAAACTTTTTATCTGTTTATAGTTACATTTAATGTTCCACGAAACAAGTTCTTGTTAGACAGTTTTTCCTTCCCCCCCTTTTTCTCCCCCTCTCTCATGAAGCTAATACGACAAAAAAACAAACAAACAAACAAACAAAAAAAACATGCAGCTTGTTATGTTCCCAAGAAACCGTAAAGCATAAACTTCTCTGTCCTGAAGACTTTCCTGCGGTGGAAAACTTACTGACACTGGAGACTCCTTCCAGAACCGTTTACGGAAAACGTAACCATATCAGCGATGATACATTTTTATTTGTTAACTTGTAATCCGTTTATTATTAGCCGTAGGTTATGTGAAGCGGCTGCCGTGCCGTGGCCGCCCCGTGAACGAGCTGTTACTATAGAAACGATCACGTATTAGAATGAGCACGTTAATACAAACCTGCGATTCGCAGCTGCACTACTGTCAGAGCTGCTGTTATAGAAAATGAATCAACAACCTTCTGACCAGTGAGAGTTAAACAGCACTGTGGGACGACGGCTTGTGATGGTTTAGAGCTATTTATAATCCTAGTGTATGAAATAATGGCTCCTACATCCTGTGAAGTTCACTTAGAATTTGAAATTGAGATACAGCTCTCTATACTGTTACAAGAGCAATAAATAGGGCATTAAAAAAAAAAAAAAAAAAACTTTTAAGCCATTATGAACACATATCCTGAGGAACTCGCATTTTACACCCACTTCCTGTTTCCCACCAACTTCCTAATTCCTGGGATGGGTGGTGTGGAAGTGGGCTTAGACCACTGTGTGTGTGTGTGTGTGTGTGTGTTACTATTGCTGATCTTTGCACAGTTGCCATGACTACAGGATATTTCTAGAAGGGATGTAAATGCAAAAGGGAAATACTAATTCTCTTTATGAAGCCTGCTGAATATGCATAAATATGCTAATTTTATGCAAATATTATTCATAATGTATTATCATATAGACCTCCATATTGATTTATGTTTTGTTCTTTTTTTTTTTCTTTTTTTTTTTTTTTTGTGTCCATGTGCTTCCTGCAGGTTAATGACCCGGATTGTGCAATTTATCTGCAGCTGTAAACGGCTCGGCGTGTGTGTGAGAGTGTGAGTGTGAGTGTGTGAGCGAGGACTTGCAGATGCCATGCGTCAGCTGAAGGGCAAGCCGAAGAAGGAGTCGTGGAAGGATAAGAAGGAGCGGAAGCAGGCAATGCAGGAGGCGCGCGAGCAGGTGACCACCGTCGTCCTGCCCACGCTCGCCGTCCTCATCCTCCTCATCGTCCTCTTCGTTTACGTCGCAACACGACCCGGAGCTGTCCCATAGCCGTCCCTTCCCTCCTCGCCCTCGCCCGCTTCCCCACGTTTCTGTCAGCTTCAACGTTAACACACTGACTAGGTGCTGAAATACCTAATGTGGCTAATATGGCACATCAATCCCATAATGCACCACGGTACTGTGCAATGTCAGTTCCCAAGGCATATAGCAAAACATTTGGGCTTAAGTGCCCTACTTCCTTGAAATTATGACAACTAGACCGCCTAGAGTTTGAGAGTCGACAAGGGTGCATTAAAAAAACCATGATTGGAACACGCAGTTAATATTTAATAGCATATAATTCTCCAAGGAAATAACTTTCAGCTACATGGCTCTTGCTGCAGAGGCCGAGTATTTTCCTCTCCTAGTGCTCCAAGTGCAGGGGAAGGCGACGAGGGCACACTGAAAATGGTATTGGAACACGACCCCTTCTTCCCTTCCTCCCTCTAACCCCTGGATGTCCATTTCAACAAACTCTAAACAAGCAGGACCGTTTCCTCCAGCCACCATGCATCCAGGTGAAACAGGAGGCCATTTTGGCTCTGTCAGAACTTGCACCTAATGCCTGTGGCGGCCATGTTGGCTCCGTACTGTGTTTACAGGGTTTCAGTTTCATGCCAAAGCAACCAGGATTCAGGAATTGAATCAGGACCTGTGAGGAAGGTTCCGAACATCAGGACTGAACCGAAGCATGCACACACACACACACACACACACACACACACACACACACAGTATTAATCATACACTTACAAACTTGCAGTCAGTTCAAGGAGATGCCAAAAAAACACAAGTTCTTTCTGTGAAATACCGTCAACAGCATTTACAATTCAGACATGGCTGAAAATGTTTTATTTTTTTATTTAAATGCCAAACTACAACCGATAAGTTATTTCCCTAATTTAACCCACTCCTAATTTATGTCTGTGTCCCAAACGCTAATTCGTCCACTAGTTAGTGTTTTCCAACATAAAGCTAGCTTTATTATCTGTAACATAAAGCTAGCTTTTTTATCTTTAACAAAAAGTTAGCTTTATTATTTTGTAACAAAATTAACTTTATGGTCTGTAATGTCATTAGCTTTATTATCATTAATATAATTAGCTTTTTTCTCTGTAACGTAAAGCTAGCTTTATTATCTTTAACAAAAAGTTAGCTTTATTATCTTTAACAAAATGTTAGCTTTATTATCTGTAATGTCGTTAGCTTTATTATCAATAACATAGCTTTTTCTCTCTGTGACGTAAAGTTAGCTTTGTTATCTATAACATTAAGCTAGCTTTATTATCTATAACAAAGTTAGCGTTATTCTCTGTAATATAAAGTTAGCCTTATTATCATTAATGTAAAGTTAGCTTTGTTTCCTGCAACAAATTTAGCTTTGTAATCATTTACATAAAGTTAGCTTTACAGTCTTTAACATAAAGTTTAGCTTCCTCGTGTCTTCTGTCAGTATTTACCTCAGGGTGGTGTTTCATGTTCACTGAAAGCTTCTGGTTAGCATGAACAGGGCAGTATTTTGGAACACCGTCTCAAATCACACCTTATTTCTTTGAATAAATTCATACACCAGCGTTTGGGACACAGTCTGTGTTTGTGGAGTGTGTTATGTTAGCATTGGAGCTAGTTTCTGAGCTTCAGGGAAACTCTCTGGGTACCTTCTGTTGCAGTGTTCCCACACACACACACACACACACACAAGAATTTTATCCCAAAAACGTTCTTGTTCTAAAGTAAACACCACTTTTACACAATACTGCATCGGATTCATTTAAAAATAATCATATTAATATCTGAAGTGCCCATGACAACAGTATTGTGTTGAATGTTATGGTGTATAAGTGAAGTCTGGATGAAATGTGCTAATGAGGAGGATGTTTTTATGACATTTGTTGCACTAGATAAGACCAGCAGGCCAAAGTGTTTAAGAGACATGCTAATGCTAACTCTCCAAGCACTCTCACTCACACACACACGCACACACACGATTAACGCCTCAACGACATTCACGTGTAGCTCATTCGCTAATCGTAAAAAGCATCGACATATCACAAAATTTTTTTTTTTTTTATAAATTAACGTTCTCCTTTCAGCCATCTTGAGGGTAATGTGATTTTAAAAACCGTCAGTGTTGAGAGACAGCGCCCCCTATTGGGGTAATTTACTGTATCTTTACACAATCCACACTCTCGAGACTCCGCTTTAAGCAACTTTTCTTCTGCGATTAACTGAAAGAACCTGCTTTCTTTTCGTTTTAACAACATTCATCAGCTAACTATTCCAGCTTGTCAGAAATGTATGAAAAGCAGAATATTAAGAGCGTAAAAAATGCCAGTTTTTTTTCCCTACATCGATATCTTACTACCCTACGCAAGTCGCTTGTGGGTGTGGCCTGTAAAAAGTTATTTCTTCGATACAGTAGTAGCTATTTATATACCCCTTCTAAAGCTAGGTAGCTAAACACAAATTACACATAACGCACTAATCAGTGTGAAAATTGATTGATTTACTTTGTTCTTAAATTAGCAAAGCAATCTAACTGTACTAGCTACATACTAGCTACAAGACGAAACCACAGTTATTATTCTTTGCGTCAAATAGTAACTGTTAACGAATTGCACATAGGAATTAAAGTTGTGAGCAGGGAACTGAAGAAACATCGGACCACACGCACCATAGGACTGATCTGAGGAATCATTCGAGCCAGTTTTTGAATTTGTCGCTTTGACGAGTCGTAAATAATTTGCGCAGAATTAAGAAAATCTCGTTTCAAATGTCACTCTGTTGCTTGTCGCCGAAATCGCAGTTCTGTGTTTCGCACATACGTAAAAAATTTACAAACAAACAAATGGTCGCCTGTTGCTTTTTCAGTTACTAGTGTCAACGCAGGGTAACCAATTAACAAACGTGCAGCACGTGGGATGTCGTTGTGGCGTAATCTGCGCAACATCACGTCAACAAACTATTGTGTGCTCCCAAGTACACGTGAGAATTTGATTTTCATAACGATAATAGCGTAACATTTTTATCACAGTTTACAGTATTTTCAGCATCAAATGGGGAGTGATGATGTCTCGCTCAACGCTACTGTGCATCTAAAATATTGCGATGCATCATAAAAACGATTATTTTCGCATTCTCATGTTGTTTTCTTTAAGCATTTGTATTTTATTTCTGCACATAAGTGGACCTTAGAACCAAGAAATCAGTGTGCCTTGATCAGATGTGGGTATGGATGTGTGCCCATGACAGAGTGTGTGTGTATTAATGTTCACAGCAGCCAGCAACACCTACACACACACACACACACACACACACACACACACACACACACACACACACACAAACACACACAGAGTACCTGTAAGATTCTTCAGCTGGCCTTCTGTTAGCAATGTGCCTTAGGAATCTATTAAAAATTATAAAACAATGATAAAGTGCCTGAATTTTCTGTGTGAATTTATTTTATTTTTCTGTCTTTGTTTCTGTTTCTCAGTACATAAATTTATACAGTCTAAGATTTTTGACTTTTTGGGCTGTTCTTAATCAGTACTTAACTGATTTCCTTTTCTTCCTTTTTTCCCCTCATTCACAAACACTACATCTTTTCAGACTTTGTTAGTAATGTAGAAAGTTTACAGATGGCACAGTATCACTTTTTATTTTCCACTAACAATACTGATACTGAAACCTTGACTATCAGTCCATATCAATACTCATCAGATGTTTTTTCTTTAAAAGATTTACGACTAAGCTTTAAATATATATATATATATATATATATATATATATATATTTTACTTATAAGCACTCTTATGTTTACGTTTTGCGGTTTCTCTGTAACATGACAAGCTGCGTTATTTTTGTCTTATCAACTTCAAGAGACAGAGAGAGAGAGAGAGAGAGAGAAGAGAGACTGGTGAGGGAAGACTGTTTATAGCTCCTATAACATAAGTAAGAGTAAATACTGTAAGCTAAAAGAAAAAAAAGTGTGCAAGACATTGATGTGAGATATATTGCATGCATAAATAATTTGCATGCAGTGTGAAATGACGCATTTATGCTGCAATGCATCGCTAATATTTTGTATAGTATGTTCAAATAAATTGCGTGTATCAGATGGTGCGGTTCTGTGGAAGGATAGTTTGCGTACAGTGCACTGATGTTAAACGTTATTTTCATCACGCACAAGAAACAATACAATGTTAAAGGTTATTTTGCATTAACACTGCACTGCTTTTCATCATACACGAGAAACAATACAACGTTAAACGTTATTTTGCATTAACATTGCACCGCTTTTCATCATGCACGAGAAACAATACAATGTTGAACGTTATTTTGCATTAACATTGCATCGCTTTTCATCAAGCACGAGAAACAATACAATGTTAAATGTTATTTTGCATTAACATTGCACCGCTTTTCATCATGCACGAGAAACAATACAACGTTAAACGTTATTTTGCATTAACATTGCACCGCTTTTCATCATGGACGAGAAACAATACAATGTTGAACGTTATTTTGCATTAACATTGCATCGCTTTTCATCAAGCACGAGAAACAATACAATGTTGAACGTTATTTTGCATTAACATTGCATCGCTTTTCATCATGCACGAGAAACAATACAATGTTAAATGTTATTTTGCATTAACATTGCATCGCTTTTCATCAAGCACGAGAAACAATACAATGTTAAACGTTATTTTGCATTAACATTGCATCGCTTTTCATCATGCACGAGAAACAATACAATGTTGAACGTTATTTTGCATTAACACTGCACCGCTTTTCATCGCGCACGAGATGCAATACAACGTTAAACGTTATTTTGCATTAACATTGCACCGCTTTTCATCAAGCACGAGAAACAATACAATGTTAAACGTTATTTTGCATTAACATTGCACCGCTTTTCATCACGCACGAGAAACAATACAATGTTAAAAGTTATTTTGCATTAACATTGCACCGCTTTTCATCAAGCACGAGAAACAATACAATGTTAAAAGTTATTTTGCATTAACATTGCACCGCTTTTCATCAAGCACGAGAAACAATACAATGTTAAATGTTATTTTGCATTAACACTGCACCGCTTTTCATCAAGCACGAGAAACAATGCAATGTTAAACGTTATTTTGCATTAACACTGCACCGCTTTTCATCGTGCACGAGAAACAATACAATGTTAAACGTTATTTTGCATTAACACTGCACCGCTTTTCATCAAGCACGAGAAACAATACAATGTTAAACGTTATTTTGCATTAACACTGCACCGCTTTTCATCGTGCACGAGAAGCAATACAATGTTAAAAGTTATTTTGCATTAACATTGCACCGCTTTTCATCAAGCACGAGAAACAATACAATGTTAAATGTTATTTTGCATTAACATTGCATCGCTTTTCATCATACACGAGAAACAATACAATGTTAAACGTTATTTTGCATTAACACTGCACCGCTTTTCATCGTGCACGAGAAACAATACAATGTTAAAAGTTATTTTGCATTAACACTGCACCGCTTTTCATCAAGCACGAGAAACAATACAATGTTAAACGTTATTTTGCATTAACACTGCACCGCTTTTCATCGTGCACGAGAAGCAATGCAATGTTAAAGGTTATTTTGCATGCAGCTCGATGCTGAAATTACTTTGCATGTGACAGACACACTGCGGATTCATGGAAGGACAGTTTGCATGCATGGAAAGGCGACTGAAGACGCAAACACGTTGCATGCGTTCGCCGTGTCGTGGCGCGCGGCTCCTTTAAGAGGCGCTCCCGTTCCTGTGGAATGCCGGTGACGTTTACAGCAGATTCCGTCGGCGATGATGTGCGCGAGGCGGAAAGGCGCTCGAGCGCGCTGTGGATTTTGAAAAAGAAAAAAAAAAATCTTTAAAAAAAAATAAAATAAAAAATCACTTCACACCAAGATCAGAACTTACTTTTTATGGGGGGGTTGGGCGTGGCACGCGCACCTTTCAGGCCACGCCCAGGCGACACAACCGACGCAGCTTCCACGTCAGCGCGAGCTGGACGGCTGTGATTGTCGCGCGCTCGCGGTAAGGCGTGAGTTCATCTGTTTTCGCTCTTCGTTTGTTGATCCACTGTGACACTCATACAGCCGTGTGTGTGTTTGTGCGCGCGCGCGTGTGTGTGTGTGTGTGTTTAATGTTCAAATACATGTATATACATGCCAACGCATCACAGCGCGCGACGTGCTGAGGCCACGCCCACTATCACTGTTGACGAATGAAGATGGAGCAGCAACTAGGTAAATCTTTGTCACTCTCTGAAGTGTGCACTATATAGGTATGTTTCTGTACGCTCTATCTATTTATTTATTTTTAGTGAAAATGTCTGCTTGAAGGAAGTTCCCTTAATCTAGGGCACTCAAAAGGGCATATGGAGTAATGCACTTGCTCCAAGGATATTGCAAAATACAGCATTGTGTATGTACAGTAGTGCACTCCAGGAGAGCAAAGTGCCCTATCCTTATCCTTAAAGTGCCCTATCCTTATCCTTAAAGTGCCCTATCCTTATCACTCTTTCAAGTGCCCTATTATGCTTATTGTACACAGTGGACTTGTAGCAAAGTGCACCCTCTGTAGGGAAAGATACACTTGTTTATGCACTGTAGTGCACACTTTGTAGGGGAGATCACATCCGTTTGTAGTAGGAACATTTAATGAAGCCGACTTCAACATGTCGAGTGTGTAATCGGACACAGGCGCTGTGTGTTGTGTACTTAATTCAGAGACGCACACTCTCTCTGTAAATGATGCTGACTCAAAAGTGTGTGTTTTGCCCTAGCGCTTGTTTTGCCCTCATCCTGATGACTTACTCAGTGCATTAAGGGCGCAGGGAGTATTTTGGGTTCTGCAGCACTTGCTCTGTGAGGAACTGTTTCAGATTACTGTTTGAGCCCTCAGGCTGTGTTCATTTACCAAACACTCACAGAGGAAATTAGCGAGACATTATATGGAGTTGTGTTTTATATGTTTTTGTAGAGTACATGAGTGTATACACACACTGCTCAATAACCTGCCCTTTGACCCTAAGCAGATATGGAGATGATGACCCCGCTGATGGAGGAGGTGGGAGAAGAAGAGAACTCGGACGAGGAGAGCGCCAATGAGCAACAGTCACACGGCATCACGTGAGTCTGAGTTCGGATGTTCACACAACACACTATACTATACACTGTGCACTATACACTGTACAAGGCCCACTATACATTACACACTACACACAATACACTGCAAAATATATGCTTTACACTACACACTATACTATACACTATATACTACACACTATACACTGTATACTATACACCATACACTATATTACAATACACACTGTACCCTACGCACTATACCCTATAAACTACTTGCTATACAGGGCACACTGTATACTATGCACTATACACTATACAGTACACACTACACACTGTATACTATGCAATGTACACTATACAGTACACACTACACACTGTATACTATGCAATGTACATGATACACTATGCAATATGCAATAATCTACACTATAGACAACACTCTATTTAATATACACTAAACACTATGTAATATATATTCTACACTATACACTATACACTACACACTGTACTAAATACTCTACACTATACACTACGCATTATGCACTATACACTATACACTATGCACTATACATTAGACACTCTATGTACTATATACTTTACACTATACACTACACATTATGCACTATACAGTACACACTACACACTGTATACTATGCAAAATACACTATACAGTACACACTACACACTGTATACTATGCAATGTACATGATACACTATGCAATATGCAATAATCTACACTATAGACAACACTCTATTTAATATACACTAAACACTATGTAATATATATTCTACACTATACACTATACACTACACACTGTACTAAATACTCTACACTATACACTACGCATTATGCACTATACACTATACACTATGCACTATACATTAGACACTCTATGTACTATATACTTTACACTATACACTACACATTATGCACTATACAGTACACACTACACACTGTATACTATGCAATGTACATGATACACTATGCAATATGCAATAATCTACACTATAGACAACACGCTATATAATATACACTACACACTATGTACTATATACTCTACACTATACACTACGCAGTACACATTATACACTATACACTACAAACTACACACGATGCACTATACATTAGACACTCTATGCACTATATACTCTGCACTATACACTATGCAGTACACATTATACACTATGCACTAACCACTACACACTACGCACTATACATTAGACACTCTACACACAATATACTATACACCATACACTGTGTACTATATACTCTACTCTATACACTAGCAAGTACACATTATACACTATGCACTAACCACTATATACTCTACACTACGCACTATACATTAGACACTCTACACACAATATACTATACACCATACACTGTGTACTATACACTATACACTACACACTACGCACCATACATCAGACACTCTATGCATTATTTACTATACAATACACACAACAAACTATACATTAGACACACTATGTTATATATATTCTACACTACACACTATACACTACACACTCATTGCACTCTGTACTATACACTACACACTATGTACTATGTACTATAAACTCTACACCATGCACTACACACTATACACTATACAGTACACACTACACACTGTATACTATGCACAATACATGATACACTATGCAATATGCAGTACTCTACACTAGACTACGCACTATATACTATACACAACACATTATGTACTATATACTCTACACTATACACTACACACTATACTCTATATGCTATACACTACACACTGTACTATATACTGTACACTATGCACAATACATTACACAGTATGTACTATACACTACATACTCTATGCACTATATACTATACACTACACAGTATGTACTATGTACTCTAGACTCTACACCATACAATACACACTATATACTATACACTATGCACTATAGATTATACGTTATACACTATGCACTATACACTATACAATACTGTGGAATTATTAGATTTTCCTTTACTTTCTCTTATGCTTATGATCTGTTTTATTCTCTTTATGCTGTTTCTTATTATTTGTGAGTGTATTCTGTACCAGAGTGTTCTGACCATGATATATCACCCCATAAGATAAGTGCGACAATGTCATACAATGAGCTAAGCCTCTCTGAACATGTTATCGCACATTTACACATTCAGTTAGACAGGAAGAGAGACAAGCTGCGAAACAGAACTCTGACTATACTCTCATATTTCTCCATCTGAAGAACTTCTGCAGATAAAATTCATCTACTGTGAAGATCCTGTCTCCAGACTTATCCTTTCACCCTTAGCATCTGACTGAAGCGTTATTCTGGTGTAAAAGATGACACTACACACTATATACTACGCACTGTACGCGATACACAATACACTATGTACTATATACTCTACACAATACACCACACACACGATGCACTATACACTATACACTATGCTTTATGCTCTGTCTCATATCCTGACTGTCAATTATGTTTAAATGATGGGACATAATTTCATTCACTAAAATCACTAATATGAAAAGAGCCTGAAGGTTGTAAACTCCCCCTTCCTCCTCTACAGGGCAGGACTGAGAAAAAGCGGAGTATTTCCATCGATAATACACTAGTCCAGCATTTTCCAGAATACATTATACATAAAATAAAAAAAAAATCATTTGTCAGTTTAATATGTATGAATACTGTTATTTCTAATGTTAACAACCTCTCTCTCTCTCTCTCTCTCTCTCTCCCCTCAGTTTCACTCAGACTTTACTTCATCTGTTAAAAGGGAACATCGGCACAGGGCTGCTGGGCTTGCCTCTGGCACTGAGGAATGCTGGGATACTGGTTAGTGATGTCTGTCTCTGGGCTGTCCTCACTGTTCATTAGCGCTGACCTGAGATCAGCCTTTTCCTCTAATTCTCAATAAGAGCATAACGAGCACCAGCTGATCCGAGATCAGTTTCAGTAATCTCTATTTATTCCAACCGGTCAGATTACTTTTTAATACAGGCAGATCAGATTATATCTTTAAATAGTCCCGCTAATCAAAATACCTGGTGTTTGGTCTTCGTTTACTCTATTTAATCAGATTACACTCTCTCTCTCTCTCTCTCTCTCTCTCTCTCTCTCACTCTCTCTCTCTCTCTCTATAGTTGGGCCCGGTGTGTTTGGTGCTGATGGGAGTGGTGTGTGTTCATTGCATGCACATCTTGGTGAACTGCAGCCACCAGCTGAGCGAGAGGTGAGACTCTGTGTGTGTGTGTGTGTGTGTGTGTGTGTGTGTGTGTGTGTGTGTGTGTGTGTGCGTTTGGTGATATGGTGATTATCATCAACATTTCACTCTCTCGCTCTGTCTCAGGTTAAAGAAGTCGCCTCTTAGTTATAGTGAGACAGTAGCCGTTGCCATGGAGACAAGCTCCTCCCACTGCCTGAGGAGAGGTGCCAATTTTGGGAGGTAATGCATCCCATCATGCCTTTCATTGTTGTCGTAGCTACTATATTCTGATGTAGCTAAAGTTAGGTTACTAGCTAACTGTGGAACGTCTGAGTTCTGTCCTCTACCTCGCTCTTCAGATGAAAATCATATACGTGATATACGATCTCTACATAAAAGTTGTGTAATTTATCCAAGGCGTCCGTCATGGTTTTCTTTCCCCCCAGACTGTTGGTGAACTTCTTCCTGGTTTTGACCCAGCTGGGCTTCTGCAGCGTGTACTTCGTCTTCCTGGCGGAGAACATCAAACAGGTACACACTCTCGTCCACACAGAATAATCAGACTAATCACATCATCAGTGCTCATTTCATCCGAGTACCAGATACTTACCAGATACCGGAATGTGATTTCTTGCGTCATTAAAAGAGTGAATGCAGAAGTCTGCTGAAATTCCACCTGCAAATTAAAAATTCATTAAATACTCTCTTGTTTAAATCACACAAGTTTAATTTAAAAGTAAATACAGTTGTCCAATTAGGTTCTACCTTAAATTGCCAATAAACAGGTACAGGCTCTCATCCAATCAGAATAAACACATCATAAAACAAGTACACATTCTCATCCAATCAGAATAAACACATCATAAAACAAGTACACATTCTCATCCAATCAGAATAATTTGCATCATCAGTTACATACACGGTCTCGTCTAGTCATAATAAACTCCTAATAAACAGGGAATTACTCTTAGCCAATCAGAACAAACCCCTCCTCAAAGCAGACGGATATACATTCTCATCCAATCAGAATCCGGCATCTTGTTTCGTTAAACAGGAAAATACAGCTGTCCAATGAGAATTCACATTAAAATTTCATGCTCTAATTTCATGAGAATAAATTCCTCAGTAAACAGTTACACGTTCTCATCCAATTAGAATCGACTCCTCATTAAACAGGCCCATGCTTTCATCCAATCAGAGTAAAAACCCAATCAAACAGGTACAGGCTATCGTCCAATCAGAATCTGGCCAAAGGGAAAATTTATATAGCCTCAAATTTCACCAAACCCAAACATCCAATCAGAATCCAGCATTAGATATTAAGTGCAATTTGTTGAATATGTGTTCATCTGCACTTCTGATATGTGTGTGTGTGTGTGTGTGTGTGTGTGTGTAGGTGGTAGAGGGTCACTACATTAACTCTTCCTCCTCATCATCATCTTCAGAAGCAGTGTTAGCGTTTTACTCCAACAGCTCAGAAGGGGGTGGAGGCCCTGTCGTTTCCACGGCGACAGGGCTGGACCAGCGAGTGTACATGCTCCTTCTCCTACCCTTCCTCATCCTCCTCACCTTCATCAGGGAGCTGAGCAACATGGCACCTCTGTGCGCTGCAGCCAATCTAGCCATGGCCGCCAGCCTCGCGCTCATCTACACCTACATTCTCGCTGTGAGTGTGTGTCCCAGGTTTGAATATGTGGAAGTGTGTATGTGTGCGTTTGTCTGTGTTTTTTGTGTTTCTATTTCTGGATGTTTTGACAGTACAGTACAGTGTATAAAGTAAAATAAATATAATAAACATAATGTGTATGTGTGTGTGTGTGTGTGTGTGTGTGTGTGTGTAGGATGTCGGTGACCCCAGGCAGCTCCCATACGTCTCCACATGGAATAAGTTCCCCTTCTTTTTTGGAACTGCCATCTTTGCCTTTGAAGGGATTGGAGTGGTAAGTGTGTGTGTGTGTGTGTGTGTGTGTGTGTGTGTGTGTGTGAGAGAGAGAGAGAGAGAATTATTACCTGGCAGTTGAGACAGGTCTGTCCCAGACCTTCGCTGCAAGTCTCATGGTGCCTCTCTGGATAAGGACTATTTTAGAGCTCCATTATTTATCTCACTATAATGCTTATCCTGGAGTTCCACTACATAGCCCATTGTTTAGCTCAGTATGAGGACTGTCACAGAGCTCCACCATGAGGCCCATCACTTAGCTCAGTATAAGACCTATCACAGAGCTGCATCATGAGGCCCATCACTTAGCTCAGTATAAGACCTATCACAGAGCTGCATCATGAGGCCCATCACTTAGCTCAGTATAAGACCTATCACAGAGCTGCATCATGAGGCCCATCACTTAGCTCAGTATAAGACCTATCACAGAGCTGCATTAGGAGGCCCATCACTTAGCTCAGTATAAGACCCATCACAGAGCTGCATCATGAGGCCCATCACTTAGCTCAGTATAAGACCCATCACAGAGCTGCATCATGAGGCCCATCACTCAGCTCAGTATAAGACCTATCACAGAGCTGCATCAATAGGCGCATCATTTTATAAGGCCTATCATGGAGCTCCACCACAAGCCCCATAATTTAGCTCAATATAAGTTCTACCGTGAAGCTCCACCACAAGGCTCATCATCTAGCTCAGTATGATGTCTGTCACAGGGCTCCAACATGTGGCCTATCATTTAGCTCGGTATAAGACCTGTGACAGAGCTGCATCACGAGACCCACCTTTTAGTTCATTATGAGGCCTGTCATGGAGCTCCATCATGAGGCCCATCATTTAGCTCAGCTTAGTTTAGTAGAATTACCTGTGGCCTCGTGCCTGCAGCCGAATCAAAGCCATGCCAATACTCATTATAACTGCACTGTTGCTCATATGATATGGCTTACCTGTACACAATAATAAAATAATGTGTGTGTGTGCAGGTTCTTCCTGTAGAGAATCAGATGCGTGAGCCGAAGCGCTTCCCCTGCGCTCTTGATGTCTCCATGGGCATCGTCATTGTCCTCTACGTTACCTTGGCAACGCTTGGCTACCTCCGCTTCGGGGATCACATCAAAGGAAGCATCACGCTCAACCTGCCACATGACTCCTGGTAACCACAGTTACGATACGACATGAAAACTCAGGGGTCAGGCTAGAAGACATGTTTACAGAGTCATAAATATTCAAATGAATATGTTTTAATATGCTAATATGTGCATGCACTCTTAAAAAACAAGGTTCTTCAAGGGTTCTTTGTATAATTAGCTTATGATTAGGTTCTTAGTTTATTAAATGAGTTCCATTTGGAACCGTCTCTCACAGGGAAACCCTGTTGTAGAGTTCACCAGAGGATCGAGACCATTAAGAGTTCTGAGTTTATATACCCTCCATATCCTTGACTCTGTGTGTGTGTGTGTGTGTGTGTGTGTGTGTGTTTATACTGAGTTTAAATATCCTCTGCTGCAGGTCTAATCTCCTGGTGAAGGTTCTCTACTCGTTCGGAGTGTTTGTGACGTTTGCTGTTCAGTTCTTCGTTGCTGCGGAGATCGTGGTACCTGCTGTGTGTGAGCGTGTTTCAGAAAGATGGAGACGACACACTGACCTCTTCACACGAGCACTGCTGACCTGCATTACCTGTGAGTGCAGCATACACACACACACACACACACACACACACACGTATTCAGGTCTCACTGTACTTGCAGGAACCAAATGTTCATAATAATGTGACAGATTTCTTTTTTCTGAAGACTTTCCATTGACCTAATGATTACTGTAGGTGATTAACGCTGTGCTACACCTAAACCTGACCCAAACCTTAACCTCCGTTAAGCAGAAGGAAATATTTTGGCTCTTTTAGTTGTAAAAAAAGCTGTAAAAACACTCACTTTGTGAAAACTGGGTGATTGTGAAGACATTTAGTCCATTTTAGTCCTCATAAAGATAGGATGGTGTCCCTGAATCATCTTTGATCTTTGGTGCTCACAAGGTAGGTGTTTGAACAGGGTCCTCATAAAGACCTGAATACATGAATACACACACACACACACACACACACACACACACACACACACACACACACACACACACACACAGGAACACATACTTTCTCTCTATAATATCCACAAGTTGTTATGAAACTATTGTTATATATGTAACAGTTACTTGATTTAGAACTTAATGATTACATTTTTGGACAGAACTATTAACACACTCCTGTGGGCCAATCGCGTGTGTGTGAGTGTGTGTGTGTGAGAGAGAGAGAGAGCGAGAGAGTGGGCGAATACTCATTGAGTGTTCCCTCACTTAGTCTCCATGTGGCTTGTGGTGGAGATCAAGAAACTACACGAGGACCATCACATAGTTTAGTGTGAGGCCCTTTGTGGAGCTTCACCACGAGGCCCATTATTTAGTGTTTTCATGTGTTTTGTGGTGGAGATTCACAATGAGACCCATCATATAGTTCAGAATGAGGCCAATTGTGGAGATCCAAGTATGAGGCCTGTAGCAGAGCTACACCACAAGGCCCATCATATAGTTCAGAATTAGGATTTTGCAGAACTGAGCTCCACCATGAAGCCTATATGTAATTCAGAATGAGGCCTATGACAGAGCTCCACCATGAGACCCATTATAGAATTCAGAATATTAATGCAGAGCTCAACCATGAGGCATATTATGTAATTCAGAATGAGGCCTATCATTCAGCCTTAATCATAAGGTGTGTTGTGGAGCTTCACTGTATGAAGTATTGTTTAGCTCAGAGGCCCTTTTATTTATCTCAGAATGAGCCCTTTCACAGAGCTCCACCATGAGGCCTATTATATAATTCAGAATGAGTCCTTTCACAGAGCTCTTCCATGGGGCCATTCACAGAATTCCACCCTGACCATTACAGAATACAGACTGAGTTCTAATGCAGAACTCCACCATGAGGACTATCATTTATTTCAGAATGAGGCCTGTTGCAGAGCTGCGCCATGAGGCCTGCTCTCTAGTTTAGAATGATGTCTAACGCTGAACTCCACCTGATGCCTATCATGAAGCCTTGTGGTAAGACCTGTTGTGGAACCACTGTTTAGCTCAGTGTTGGAGACTCTTATGGGGATGCATTATTTAGTTCAGAATGAAGTCTATGGTCCTCTCCACCATGAGGCCCATAACGTGTTTCTGAATGAGTGCTGTTTCAGAGCTCCATCATAAGACCCATCATTTAGCCTTGTGATGAGGCCCATCATCTTGCTCAGTATTAGAACGATAGCGTAGCTCCATTTGGGCCATCATATCCTAGTGAATGATGTCTCATGCAGAGCTCTACTATCAGGCTCATTATTTAGCCTTGTGGTATGTGGTCTATTGCAGAGCTCAACCATGAGGCCTTTGACCAAGGTCCACCATGAGGCTCATCATTTATTTCAGTATGAGACCTGAAATAAGCTCCACCATAAAGCCTGTTACAGAGCTCCACCATAAGGCCCACAATTTATTTTAGAATGAGGCTCGTTACAGAGCTCCACCATGAGGCTCATTACATAACTCAGAATCAGGGCTGTCACAGAACCCCACCATTAGACCCATCATTTATTTAAGAAGGAGTGCTCTCCCAGAGCTCCACCATGAGGCCCATTATTTGGCACTATGATGAGGCCCAACATCTAAGTCAGTATTAGACCCACTGCTCTATCATGAGGCCCATCATACAGTAGTGAACAATGACTAATGCAGAGTTCCAACACAAGGCCCATTTTTTTTAGCGCTGTGATGTGGTCTGTTGCAGAGCTCCACCGTGAGGCTCGTCTTTTAGTTCAGAATGAGGGCTTTCACAGAGCTCCACCATTATTTATTTTATTTCAGAATGAGTCCTGTCACCAGCCCATCATTTATTTTAAGAATGATTGAGATCTTTCATTTCTCTCTCTCTCTCTGGTGCATCCTGGGAGTTCTGAAGGTGTTTGCGAAGCAGAAGAGACTTGCACATCAGTTGACTGAGCACAGAATTATGATAATTGTAGAGTTTTTTCATTTCACTGTTTTATGTTTCACTGCTAGTTTCAGCAACAACAGTCTTTCCACACGTCATCCCTAACGAGGATATCAAACTTGATCTTTCTTGTTTCTGTAAGATTGTTAGCAGCATTAGATGGAACGGTTCCAGTTAACAGCAGAAACTAGGCTCTGAAAGATGTACTGTTTTCCGGAGGTGGGAGTGTATGTTTTTGAATAAGCTCATGACGATAAGAGCATGACGTGTTTGGACGTGGCGATACTGGGTGTAAAATGATCATCTTCCAAGCACAGAGCGCGAGCTAATGAGGAAGTCGTGGTGTCAGTTAGGCTGCGGCAAGCCAAATCACGGAGCAGACTGAGGTCTCTGGAGGGCGAGATGCAGCATTCGCACAGGCTAATGGTGGAAATAAAGTGATGGGGTTGTTTTAGAAGGGTCGTGGTTCACCCTAGAGGAAAGTGTTGCGGTGGGAGAGGGCTGTTAACTCAGGAGAGGTAAACACCACGTACGCTGAGAGCGAAAGGTCACTCAGTGACCCGGGAAGTGTGCATGAACAGTGTGGGATAACAAAATGACGATACTTTCTCATTTTTCCAACACAGCGTCTGAAGCTGGGTAGAATATACAGCCCTGTTCGACGGAGGAAATAAATGATTTTTTTTTGTTTTTGGATGAGAGTTTTGGAAGAATTTTAATGCTACAGGCAGAATTTAGAAAGACCTTTTTGTTCCTGTGTGTAAATATTTATGCACAGTGACAGTGAGAAGGTGAGAATATTTTACAAGCTAAGAATTTAAGAAAAAGCTAGCATCAAAGCTTTCTAATGATATGTTCACTGATTTTTATAGAACTTGGACAATAAAATCAAATGTAAGGAAGAAGAAGGGAATGGTTTACATCAGCGTGCATTAAAATAAGGGTGTATGACAATCCACTAAGTGTGGAATAAATGACTTGGGGATGTCCGTTATAGGAAAATAAGCATTATGGAATCCTGAGGGTCCCCGGATCCCACTGTAAAAAAAAAAAAAAAAAGTTAAATAATGTTTTTAATGTTTGCAAATATTGGCACAATAAAAAAAATAGCCTCACACAGATTTCCTCAGGGTGGCAGCAGCAGACAGTGTGTGTGTGTGTGTGTGTGTGTGTGTGTGTGTGTGTGTGTGTGTGTGTGTGTGTGCGTGCATGGGTTTAAAGGGAAGAAGAGGAGACATGACACTTGTAGTCTCATGAATTAAACATCTCTCCCTTTTTGTCTCTTTCTATGCTTTAACTAAAAAACACACACACTTTTTCTTTTTTTTTTTTTTTACAATTCTCAGACACACACACACCAAATTCAGTTTTACAATTTAGGGTACTTTATTGGCACAACAGACAATGGTACATTTGTACTGCCAAAGTACATTTGTACTGCCACAACTACTATTACTACCACTGTTACTACTATTACTACCACTATTACTATTATAACTACTATAACTACTATTACTACCACAACTACTATTACTACCACTGTTACTACTATTACTACTATAACTACTATTACTACCACTATTACTATTATAACTACTATTACTACTATTACTACTATTACTACCACTATTACTACTATTACTACCACTATTACTACTATTACTACCACTATAACTACTATTACTACCACTATTACTTAGTAGTTACTATTGCAACTACTCTACTACTACTACTACTACTATTACTGCTATTACTTTTGCAACTATAACTACTACTACTAATACTGTAATTACTATTGCTACTATTACTACATACAGTTAACATTGCAGCTATTACTAGTACTACTATTGCAACTACTACTATTACTATGAATATTACAGCTATTGTGATTACTAATCCTATTACTATTATTATTATTGCTACTACTATTACTACTATTGAGACTATTACTACTACTGTTATTACTACTACTATGACTATTACAGCTATTGCGATTACTATTACTACTATTGTGAGTACTACTACTACTATTACTGCTATTATTACAGCTATTGCGATTACTATTACTACTATTGTGAGTACTACTACTACTATTACTGCTATTATTACAGCTATTGCGACTATTACTACTAATAGTACTACCACTATTATTATTATTATTATTATTATTATTATTATTACTATTTATACTATTATTTCTACTACAACTACATTTACATTTATGGCATTTGGCAGACGCCTTACATCTAGAGCGACTTACATTTATCTCATTTATACAACTGAGCAACTAGTACTATTAGCACTAGTACTACTACTAATATGAAGAATGAGAAGAAACGAAATGGTTTAAAGTTTGTAGAACTTCGTCTCCGTCATGGAAAGAGCTTTTTCAGTCATTTCTTTCCATCGGCACTGAGATGAAGCTGAGATAGAGGACGAGATTTTAAACGGAAGTGTCACAGTTGTGTAGCTGTAAACTACCAACAAACGGAGCGCGACTGTGACGACGCTGAGACGATACAAACACAACAAGTGAAATTTCTAAGTTAACGTTGCGTTAAATGAAACCCTGCGAGTGGCAACGGCTCTCGGAACCAACCGTGAAATTCCCATCAGTTACTGAAGTACTGTTTTTTGTCGGGTTTTTTATATGATGATGTGATGCACCGCTCTAATAGTGTCTCGGTTTGTGCCTTTGTAGCGGCCGTTGCTTTTGAACTTTTCATACACAGTGGCACAAGACGTTAAAATGTCGCTGATAGGTGTGAGGCAGAGAGAATGCGGATTTCATACAGAGCTATAATTACTATCATTTTATAATTGTAATATATATATATATATATATATATATAATCATTTTTATAGACTTTATAGACTATATATAGATTTTTATAGACTTTTTTTTATTATAAAGCTCCTTACACAACTTTAGTTATTTATATTAATACAGTTATCATGCTATAAATCAGACATGGCACTTGGTTTGATTTAAAAAATGATGCGCTGTCAGAGAATTGTTTTCAGCGTTTCTAGTGTTTAAAATGATTAAACTCCTTGACGGAGTGTAAAGTTAGGACAGACATCTCGTCACAGCAGCAGCAGCAGCAGAAGCTCGAGTTTTCACCCTGCTAGAGCCGAACAGTCCGTTCAGAGCTTTTTCACTTTGGAAAGCGTCTTTTCCTAATTGCCCCGCTTCCCTCTCTGCGAAGTGCTTTTCCAACCTTCTGGTTCAGCTTCAGAAGCCTTTAGGGGATTTTGACATTTGATATTACAGTGGACTGAAGTGGTCAGCTATAGTGACTGCAGCCTGAGGCGATTGCCTGGTTTGTCTGGCTTATTGCTACGCGTCTGCTGATTGGTGTTGAGTCGCATTAATCCCCCAGAGAGAACGAGAGAGAGAGAGAGAGAGAGAGAGAGAGAGAGAATGAAGGTTTCACACAGCTACTATCTTTAGCAAACACAGCTGCAGGTTGAATATGTTACCATCAGCGGTTGATATTTCAATTAAAAAAAAAAAAAACATTTCTTTTTTTAGTAGAAATCTGTTTAAATATCCCAGTTTAACTGATTTCCCTGTTTTACCCCAAATCTACGGTAGTTGCTCACCCAAAATCTGAGCAAAAGTGTGTTTGCGTTGTTTTGCAGCAGAACTACAAGCTTCAGTTTAAAATCATTGAAATCAGATGCAATTTCATTTCTGGTTTCTACAAAATGGAGGACGAGGGCTGGGAGATATGGACAAAATCTTATATCAAGATATGGATAATTTCATATCTTGGAACGATACACATCACCATCTATTACGTTTTCTCTAAAACTGATGAAAAAATATCTATATAAAATAGCGCCATGCATACAGAAGCACCTCCCTTTTTAGGTACAAGTTCCTCATCTTTTATTTGGGCGGATCCCTGTTCTGTGTCGGAGTGTTGGGGGAGATTCGCTCTGTGTCACACTCCTCCATGCTTGTTTTTGTTTTTGTTACATCACACCGCTAGTAGCTCCCACCTTAGCGACGTAAATCGGCTGCCGAAAAGTGGCTTTTGCGACATTAGCGATATAGAGAATATACGAAAATATCCATCAGTAGACATTTTTCCATCGTGCTACGATATGTATCGCCATGTTACTCCGCCCGAGTGTAACGCCCAAGCAAAAAAAAAAAAAAGTAACGTGTTTGCATTACGAAGTTCGCTTAGATGGTTAATTAGCTAACTCATGCTAGCCTAGTACTAAACTACAAAGTCTTAAACTTGCTTGATAGCGAAGTATTGCCATCATTTGTTGAAATCTTCAACTCCTCGGCAATACAAGTGAATGTAGTGCGCAAATCGGCAAGGAAATCACTTCATGCATGTTTATGCTAACTACTAACATTGAACAATTTAAAAAGAGTATTAAAATAAGGTGTTTATCTCTCTCTCTCTCTCTCTCTCTCTCTCTCTCTGCAGGTGCAGTGGCTGTTCTCGTCCCTCGTTTGGATCTGGTGATCTCACTGGTGGGCGCGGTGAGTAGCTCCGCCCTGGCGCTCATCTTCCCGCCCCTGGTAGAGCTGATCGCTTGCTCCACTCGTCCCTCCGCACTCCTTTTCCTGAAGGATTTGTCTATCGCCCTGATCGGATTCCTCGGCTTCCTCACCGGAACTTATGTCACAGTGGGGGAGACGTTATACCCGTCTCCATGACGACGAGAACGAAGCCAGACCCCCTGCCCTATACAGTGATAACGTACTACATTGTGTGTGACACTCACACACTCGGACTCCTGGAGATAAATACATGGGTCGACAATTTTTATAACTCTAATACTTTTTCATTCCAGCTGCACACACTGCCGTCCCTCACCCTGTGTGTGTGTGTGTGTGTGAGAGTGTGTGTGAGAGAGAGAAAGAGAGACCACTGATGTCTGTGCCATGTGGTGCATTACATTCCTCCTATTGCGTGTGTGTGTGTGTGTATATGTTTATGGGAGTGACAGTAAATGTAAGAGCTATACACTGTACTGTATATATTCTTTAACAGATTTATTATTAATAAATTAAGAACTTTAACAGCCTTTTCTGATTTGGTGAGTTTGAAATGTTGGAGTACTAGGTATTTCCGTATATATTTTAACACTATATATTGGCTGCAGCCTTATATAAACCTTTCATATGGTAAAATTTCGATATTTTCCGTTTGTATAGAGTTCGGAAAACTACAGGTTCTCCTGAACTGAAACATGTTCCTCGCATTATCGCATTTAAAGATTTGATTCCAGGTTCCCGAGTGGTGCGGTCCCTTCTTGGCCAATCGCGTGCATCTGTTAACTCAGGTATGCGGAAGAGGGCAGATAGCGCTTTCCTGACACTGAGTGTGTTACGCTGCTCTGTGACACAGCGAAAGATGTGATTGGCTGGCTTCACGTGTCTCAGAGGAAGTGTGTGTCCCCAGCACGTGTTTCACGCTCTCTGGTTGGTAGATGTAGTATGATCAGGGAGAGCTGGTTGGTTGGTGGGTGGAAATTTTTTTTGTTAAAAATTCATTGCAGTTACATTGAAAGATGCTCCGCCTACTGCTACATTTATAACCTAACCTATTTATGGAAAATGATTTCTGGCAAATTTTATAGAGTACAGAATATAGAAATGGAATACCACTACGTTAATCTTCCTCCCGACACAGCGTTATCTTTGCCGAGTCCAACGCAGCATATATTTCCGTCGTTTTGGTAAAATACTGTATATTTATGTTTTCTTGAAGTAGGGGTGCAAATATATTATAATATACAGAAGGGCTTGGAAAAAGTGCAGACCCCGATAGTTTTTACAATTTTATCGTGCAATAGATTTAATTTAAAATGCATTAAATTGACTTTTTTGATCATTAATCTACCCACAATATCTCAATAATGACAAAGTGAAAATGTTTTTAGAAATGTATTAAAAATCAAAGACTGAAATCTCTCACTTTCTGAAATCACTGAAATCACTCAGACCTTTTCTTCGGTACTTCGTAGACGCACAATTACAGCTTCGAGTCTGCTTGGGTGAGTCTTTACAAGCTTCGCACACCTGGATATGGAGAATTTCTCCCTGGCAGATCCTCTTAAGCTCAATCAGAGTGGAAACGGAGTGTCTGTAAACTGACATATTCAGGTCTCTTCGCAGATGTTCTATGGGGTTTAAACGTGGCCCATTCAAGGACATTCACAGATTTGTCCTGAAGCCTCTCCAGCATTTGCTTTAGCTGTATGTGTCAGGTCGTTGTCTCCTCAATCTGATATCATGTGCACTCTGGAGCAGGTTTTCTTCTTGTATTTGGATGCATTCATCCTTCCCTCAATTCTGACCCGCTTCTCTGCCCCTGCTACTGAAAAACACTGGCATAGCGTGAGCATGGTGCTTCCACCACCATGCTTCACTGAAGCTCTTCCTGACCAAGGCCCTTCTAGCTTGGATACTGAGTTTGGCCGGTATCCATGTCATTCATTTTTCTTGTCATTTAGCCTAGTTTAACCATTATTTACACTTGTTGTCATGGTTACATTCTACGTAAAACATTTTGCCTGGATCTAATTTAGAGGAACACGCCTGTCAGCCAATCAGAAACAAGTATTTTCCTTGGCCTTGGTATAAAATCCTTCAATTGAACCTTTGCTGTGATTCCCTTTCTGTTTATGCACACATACAATCTTTAATGAGATCGCCTGACAAAATCTAAACACACACACACACACACACACACACATTGTAATGATATCGCTCGATCAGATCTAAGCACACACACACCCAGAGAAAGGTGATGGAGGTTCGTGCTCCTGCCATCCTGTCATTTACAGAAAGCGCCTCTCACACTCGTTGTTTCTCTCTATCTTTCTTTCCGTTTCTCTTTCTTGCCATCTCTCCCTTTCTTTTCTATCTCTCTCTTTCCCTTTCCTTGTCTTTCTTTCACCTTCTCTCTTTCTGTCTCTTTGTCCATATTTCCTTCTCTCTCTCTCTCCCTCTCACACTCCGTCTCTTTGCTTTTGGCTCATTAGCTTGGCCGTGCTTGTATTCTCCTCATGCCCGCTCTCGCCACACATCACTGCTCTCCTGACAGCTGGCACGCGAGGAAGAGAGAGAGAGAGAGAAAGAGAGAGAGAGAGAGAAAGAGAGAGACTGAGAGGCAGAATGAAATATTTTTAAAATGATTATATGTGAAGAACACAAAGGGATGGAGAAAAGAGATTAGGGATTGAAGCAGTGAAGAGACAGAGAGAGACAGAGAGAGAGAGAGAGAGAGGAGTGATGGGGAGAATGTGAAAGTAGAAGAGGGACCGAGAGGACGAGTGCGTGAGCGTGTCTCTGACACGTGAGGACAGAAATAGACCTCTGTGATCTTTTTATAGAAGAGAGACAGAGGATTTCTGAGAGGAAAGCATCCAGAAAATCCACAACACAGCATTTTTAATAGCACTGGCTGTATTATCAGGACAGTCACCTACCATGTAGGTCACTTCTGCATGTCTGCACAATGTATTGGCACCCCTCTTCCCTGTTCATCAATGGACACAGGGCACCACTGAGCGGATGTTATGTGGGCAGTGTATTATTCTGGAGCTTGGTGCTCGGAGTGTATCAGGTACCTCAGTGTTATTAGGGTTCCCTCTCGTGACCACCGCGTTATCTGAAACTTAGCAACTTTAAAGAAGGCTGTAGCTCCGCCCACTCGGCACAATCACGTCACGTCAAATATATATGGAAAGCTGGTTTACTACGATACATTATAGTAAATGTCAATTTCTTTTATAAATTTTATAAATCAGAGTAAGTATCATTGAAAGACATGAAATCATAAATTTCTCAAAATGTTTTTTAATATTCAAAAAACAAATAAATTCTACAGGACCTGAATTCATTATATTTTGTTCATTTCAGAATTGAGGAATTTCTCGGTGTTCATAATTTTATACTGAAAAATGACATTAAGAATATTTCATTATCATTATTTCACACACACACACACACACACACACACACAAAGTAATCCAAAGTTTTGATTAATGCCTTGCAAATGTATGCATGTTTAATTTATGCATGTGTAATTAGCCAAGGCCTCATTTCCATAAATAAATGTCAATTAAAAAAAAAAAACTAAATACAAAAAATACTAAGAATATCAGCAATCATCCGCCAAAGATTCACCGTCATTTATTGTTTTAATTTTAAAAAAGTCACGTTGTGTCTTAAGAACAGAAAAATTTGTTGTTTTCTAAATATCACACAAAAAAATTTACCTATCAGTAAAGATAGATGAATAAAATAGTGATGGAAAGAGCTTTTTTGAATAAATAATGATGTACAAGATGTAAAATCTCGTTTTAGCGCTTTATCTAATTTTGATCAATCCAGAATTAAACACTTTCTCAATTTTATTTATTAATAGAAACCTAAACTGATGTAGTTAGTTAGCTGAAAAAAGCCAGAGTAGCTGAGAAAAAATTTTTTGTATTATTTGAGAGAAAGATTACACGTTATTTTTATGCTTCAGATTATATTTTTATTTATGACAAGAAAATGATTTCCATGCAATTAGGTTATTTACAGTATGAAAATACGGAATAAAACATGACAGGTTGTGCTTTTATAGGAAAATAATCAACGATGGAATGATGTGATGAAGCGAAGTTAAAGTGCTAATGAAGTAGTAGCCTTAACATTAGATGACTAGTTTGTTAGCTAAACGAAGTTGAGGAACGTTTTAGAGAAGGCGTCCTGTTTATGTTCCTCTAATAACAGTTTATAAAGTGTAAATCATAATTATAGGGTATGATTTCAGCACGTCTTTTAGCGCAAGCTGATGTTCTGTACACTGCGTGGTGCTGTAGCTGGTTCCTAATTGTCGTATCTGTTTTAGTAAAATTGTCTGGATCACAAACAATGAGTGAACGTATTCGCTGAAAATAATAAGAGGTACAGTGGGTAGTGTGTATGTGCGCGAAGTCGAGCACAGAAAAACCCACGAGTGCGTGAGCACGGTAATCTTCCACCGCCCTGCGGGAGCGATTTATTAGCAGAGTCAGTGAAGAAGAGGAAAAACAGCTCTGAAAGTTCTTGGCATCAAAGCGGGAGAAGGAAAAATAATGAGCAGCCCTTGGCTCTGGGAGAGGAAAAGAGAGAGAGGGAGAGAGAGAGAGGGAGAGAGAGAAATTACAGCTCATCTCGGGAAAGGCACACGCTGCAAAATTTGTTGTAAAATGCCACAGCCTGAGGAACAGTGAGTCACCGAATCAGCTAGCCCTCCTCGCCCCGGAGATTAAACACATCCCACTGCGTTTATTTAATTTTCAGTTTGGGTGTTTGGATAAATGTAATGACATTTTGATATTGGTGTGTTTGCGTGTGCGCAGACATTACGAGTCTATTCTTGTGCCATTTGCTTTAATGATTATGTGATTTGTAACACTTAAGAGAAAACAAAAGACATGAGACAGAGAGATTTGTACCGTGTTCACGGGGGCAGTGGGTCGATGCGACAAAGTGACAGGACATCCATCCATCCATCCATCTATCCATCTATCCATCCATTTTCTGTACCGCTTATCCTACACAGGGTCGCAGGGAGCCTGGAGCCTATCCCAGGGGACTCGGGGGACACCCTGGACAGAGTGCCAACCCATCGCAGGGCACAATCGCACACACACACACACACTTACACACCCATTCACACACTACGGACAATTTGGAAATGCCAATCAGCCTACAATGCATGTCTTTAGACCAAGGGAGGAAACCTGAAGGAAACCCCCAAAGCACAAGGAGAACATGCAAACTCCACACACACACAGCGCAGAGGCAGGAATCGAACCCCCAACCCTGGAGCCCAACAATTGTTACAAATCTATATTACACTTTGATCCAGTGAAACAACAGAGTGGAAATGAGACACAAAATATTTTAAACTAGTCATTTATATAAGCATCTAGTTCTTGGGTGATTTTTGTGATTTCTACACACACTTGGCTTTGTTTACATTTTTACCACGAGATTTCTGCCCAATGAATGAAAGAGGTTTACAAGTATGTTTACAGCCCACATGTTTTTTTTTTTGTTTTTTTTTTGCTAAATGGGTCATTTAATTATGTCCTGTCTGCAAACAAACTGAAAGCATCAATTTTGCTCTGATTCAGACTCTGCAATTAGGCGTGAAAGTGACATACATCAGAAGAAATACACTCAATCCCTCACTAAATGGTGTTGGGGTGTAACAATTTCCCCAGGAGGCGGACGCAAGTGTTGTCTTGTCTTAGTTTCTTAGCAGACGTACTTTATTTTAACTAACGCACAAACCAAAGAAACTCAGACAAGACAACACTACTAACACAAATATATCCACGAAATAACAACAACAATGCTCAGCAACAAGGGATACAAACGGCAGACCATGTATAGGGGAAGTAATCGGCGGAAACACAATACAGGTGTGCACAAACACAGGAAGTGAGCTGGACGACAAAGGAAACGTGTGAAGCTGCCCTCTAGAGGTCTGGAGGGGAATTGTTCATGGTGGACATAACGCAAGGATTCCTCTTAAGGGAAATAATGATGGCAAGTCAGCGACAAAGCTGATAATACCTTATAGTTTTGTGTTTGTCCAATCAAATGCTGTATTGATGTCTAATATATACATATAAATATAAATATATATACCCTACCCCCGGAGGTGGGTCTTGCTCTACAGTAGCAGCTCATCAGCAGTAAACATGGTTCCTCGGTGTGGTTTTCGCTGCGCCATGCCTTAGTTAAGAAAAAAATATCCATTCCTTAGCTACCAATTTTTATGCTAGTCATTTACTTGGCTACCAAACACGAGACACTGGAGCTTTTACTTTCCCTAGCAATTGCGCTAGCTAATAAATGTATCATTTGTCCACCACCGATCACGATACCATAATAATGCCAGGATGCGTAACGCGTCTTGCTCCCCCATTTCATCATCCAGTTGAATTTTTAAATGGATGACACATGTTCCTCAGTCAGTCTTGGATGCTGTTAGTTCTTTCAGGTAACGTTAACAGGTCAGGACTTTGTGCTTTCGCTTTGTGCATATCACTGGTAGATAACAGGTTTGTAATCCTGATGAAGCCACACTAGTCCATGGCCTTTACACGGGGAAAAAAATAGCCTTCTTCTTTCCCCAGTCAGAGCTATGCTAGCAACTTCCACTCGAGAAAAAGAATAAGGCAGTTAATGCAGTTTAATTTGGTGGCTTTACATGCCTTGGAGAACGTACAACCTTGGAAAAGCCCTCACTTTCCAAGGTTGGCAGCTGTGATACCACAGGCGAGAATGAACTAGCAGGTGGGAACTGATTACAGCTAAATTGTGGAGAAAATAAAGTAAAAAATTAAAAAGGAAATTGAAAGTTAATTGAAATCAATATCAATTTCATTTGGCCGCTGATACGAGCCGAGAATCTGGAGACCTGCCAGAGAGGAAGCAAACTGAACAGATCAATCCGGAAATTGATTTACAAACGTGAACTGATGCTTGAGGTCTGTTGTGAGGATTGCTGCCTAAAGGATTTAAACCTGTAGGCTTGTTGATATGATTTCCATTTATCCTTTTTTTTGTTGTAGATTTGAGAGAGCTGCTTGTTCATCTCTCTTTTGTCTTTCTCCTTCTCTTATATACACATACACACACACAGAAACACACACACACACACACAGAAACACACAGATGACTCATTTCCTGACTCATCCACAAGACTGCAGTTGACACCCCTGATATATCGGTGAACTCGCTGAGTTGATGTCTATGTCTGTGACATATACCGGCCTCATGGGGATAAAAGAAATTGTGCTTGTCCATGAGGAAAGTGGATTGAAATGTACAGTGGACAGTAAGATTTCTTAAGAGTAACACAGAACAGGTGAACACAATCAGATAACCAACCAATGACAGGACAGCAGAGGAGACTGAACTAGAACAAAAACCAGAAGTGTTGCAAAGGGGAAAACCGTGATATTGTCACATTATTTGTTATACTGTATGCCATATCTGACACTAGCTACATAAATGGTGAGTTATATACAGTTCTAGCTACACAGCAGACTCTAGCTACGTATGAGAATCTAGCTACATGAGAGGCTAGTTATATACGTGACTAGCTATACAAGAGTATCTACATACACAAGACTATGTATATATGACCTGCTAAGTGTGAGGCTGCCTATATACAAGACTAGCTACATGGGAATAGCTACATACGCAAGATTATTTATATCTGACTAGCTACGTGTGAAGCTAGTTATATACAAGACTAGCTACATAGAAGTGGCTACATACACAAGATTATTTATATATGACTAGCTACGTGTGAGGCACGTTATATACAAGACTAGCTACATGGGAGTGACTACATACGCAAAATTATTTATATATGACTAGCTACGTGTGAGGAAAATTATATACAAGACTAGCTACACATGAGTATATCTACATACACAAGACTATTTATATGACTCTAGCTATACAAGAATATCTATATATACAAGACTATTTATATATGACTAGCTAAGTGTGAGGCTAGCTATATACAAGACTAGCTACATGGGAGGAGCTACATACGCAAGACTATTTATATATGACTAGCTACGTGTGAGGCTAGCTATATACAAGACTAGCTACATGGGAGTGGCTACATACGTGAGATAATTTATATGACTACCTACGTGAGACAAGTTATATACAAGACTAGCTACTTGGGAGGAGCTACATATGCAAGACTATTTATATGACTCTAGCTATGTGTGAGGCTAGCTATATACAAGACTAGCTACATGGGAGGAGCTACATACGCAAGACTATTTATATATGACTACCTACGTGAGACAAGTTATATACAAGACTAGCTACTTGGGAGGAGCTACATATGCAAGACTATTTATATGACTCTAGCTATGTGTGAGGCTAGCTATATACAAGACTAGCTACATGGGTGTGGCTGCGTACGCAAGACAATTTATATATGATTAGCTATGCGTGAGACATGTACAGATGAATGTGCAGTTGTGCGTGCTCTCTCTCTTTCTCTCGCTCTCTACCTCTCACTCTCTTACATAATTCCACTTGTAGATCAGAAAAAACTTTACCTTCTGCCTAATAGTCATCCTACTTCACTTCTTCTGGAACTAATGGGTCTCATTTATCAAGCAGGATACACTCTTCATCCCGGCCGCTCGGCTCTGAGCTCCGAACATTATACACGTTACGTTCACGTGATCTTAAAGAATGACAAATTAAAGGAAAAAAAAGAAATGGTGTGTCTTTTATGGTGTGTGGGACATTGATTTTTTTGGAATTAATTCTCTAATGTCTGTCAAATGACTTTTGATGGATTCTTCCTTGTTATAAATCTCGTCTCGGTTACTTTCATCTCTTCCCACTACTGGAAAAAAAAAAACTTGCTGAAGATTCTGTTTTCCTCTTTCTCTTTTCAAGCGCTCATCTCCTCTCCTCGCCTTGTACACAGAAACACTGATCAGGCTTCTGTATTATTCATTACCCTGATCACTGCCCAATTAAAACACACACACACACACACACACACACTTTAATGATTCTGTGGTTTAATACATGTCCCAGTATAGAGAAACTAGTTTATCTGACTGACAAACGCCAGAAGTAAACAAAGAGGTAGACAGATAAATAGACCTCCTAAATATGTGTGTGTGTGTGTGTGTGTGTGTGTGTGTGTGTAAGTGACAGGTGTGTGTGTGCAATTAGGGTGCGATTCTGACGAATGCAACAACACCATCTGGTAATAATGTGTGAGGGTGGGTCTGAGGTCACTCACTCACACACACACACACACACACACTCAAAGATTCTTCTCAGCTCCTCTCACTGTTGGCATTCACATCACAGAATTTGCATACCCCATGGTGCGTGTAAGTATACATGCCTTTGAATTTGTGTGCCTTCATGTCTGTGTGTGTGTTTGTGTGTGTGTGTTTTTAATTCTGATGAATTTAACACACAGTACTACTGATCACGCAAAGAGAGACAGAAAGAGAGAAAGAAAGAAAGAGAGAAAGGGCGAGAGACATGAGGTCATTTAAGACTGCTGTAATTCATCTCAACTCTGTATTAAACTCCTAATTAAAAGAATCCTTTGTACTTTTGTGTGTGTGTGTGTGTGTGTGTGTGTGTGTGTGTGTTTGTGTGTGTGTGTGTTCGTGGGGCTTCAGGTTTTTATATCTTTCTGAGGACCAATCACGATGACAGGATAGTGTCAAAGGTCGTCATAATCACACGTCCTCATAAGTTTTTACAATCAAAAATTAGATTTTTTTAAAAAACTGCATTAATTAGCTGGATTAACAATTTTGCCAAAAGAAGGTCAAAAATTTATATCTATTTTTAATTAAATATTCCTCACATTTGAGCTTCGTAGGGTCACGGACACCCGATGACTTCCTTCGGAGATGTGAATATCTTAGTCTAAAGATAATTACTTTATTAGAGGTGTGTGTGTGTGTGTGTGTGTGTGGATGGACATTGTTAATTATTTTCTCTAATTAAATTACCTTCAAAGCACCTATGAACTAAAATTAGACTCTTTCTCCAAACACACAACCTGATTTGCCGTACTCAGGCATCAGGCATCCCTGAGTTGGCAGGGGGCGGAGCTTAGGTTCAGCCAATCACAAACCAGCCAAATCACCACAAGCCTTTCTTTTTACTTCTTCCCTTGTGAAACAGGAATACATTGTAATTTTTTTTTACACATTTAAAACCAGTATTTTATATCTGTAGTAAGTCAGCTAACATTAGGTAACCTATTATAGCGTGGTCACTATAATAGAGGTTTGTAAGTGGCTGAGGGAGTTGAATTTACGTTCCACACACTGGATACATACCAATAAATACTGCATTTTTTTCACTGAAGCAGGTTTCATGCTCCTGTCATCTCCCACCAGGGTAGAAAGTGTGTACTGGAAATGAAATCCTGTGGGACCCAGCAAACACATCTGTAGCGCCTTACAGATAAATTCAATACAAACACAAAGAGACAAACCAAATCAGACACGACTGTATCCTCTGGAAGCCGTAGGCGTCGCGTCGGCGTGGCCGTGCTGGAACAGCACCTGCGGAAGCGCCGCGCCGTCAAACACTACACACACAAATGCAAGAGAAAAAGAGAGTGAAGAAGCAGCAGCAAGCAAATCACAACAAGCCATATGCTCAAAGCTAATGAATTCAGTCTGGTACCTTCTACAGTCTTTGGTTTCATATTATATTCTTTTTTTTTTTTGTAAACAAATGTTTACCGCACTAGGAGCAATGTAATATCTGAATTGAGCCCAATTGTAGCTAATGGGAAAATATATTTATATTTTTTTATCGTAATTAGCGTTGATTAAAATATATACGTAATTTTGACATAACTAACATTAGTTACAGCATCACATCAACAAACCATTAAATAAAGTTAAGAAGTAATAAAGAACGTTTAGACATGTATTAATTGATTTGTTTGAATGTTACCGAAATACACACGCATCTCCGAATCTTTATTTATTCGTTCATTAAATAAATGAACGAACCCAGATGAAACCCTGCTCCAGAAGTAGCCTGAGCTCAGGATGGAACCCGGGACCCCGGAGATGTAACTTAGCAAATATTTAAATACAGTATGTTACGATATGAAGTCTTTTAGTGGAGATATTGTGTATTTGGTCATACAGAGTTATGCCACTGGCCATCATTTTTCCTGCAGCACTTCCAAAATATATAGGCATTTCTGGGACTTGTAGTCAAACAGTTCCAGTTCCAGGCTTTTCTCACTGAAAAACGAACTTGAAAAAGAATTGATGTTACCTTTCAGTGGTGATCCTCAGGGGTCGTGCCTGGGTTCTTTTTTTTATTTTATTCTATTTAAGTCATATTTTTTTGTCAGCATGGTGTCCCTTTTCTTGGTCTAGTGATGTACAGTTGCTTTTTTCAAACACGGCCCAATTCACAGCTCACTTTATCTCAGGCTGCTCAATGCCTCTTGAGGTGGAGGAGTACGAGAATGATAGAATAGAACAATAGGGATAGATAGACAGATAGACAGATAGATAGATAGATAGATAGATAGATAGATAGATAGATAGATACAAGTTACATACTGTTACCAAGTTCTATTAACTCAGATGTCCTCTCTCTCTCTCTCTATCTCTGTCTCTCACTCACACACACACACACACACACACACACACACAACGATCCATCCTTCTATAATTCATAACCCTTTCCACTTTATCACATTTCACGCTACAACACAACTCCACCCAGGTTCATAAAAGAACCACTTTTAAAATTTTGATGCTCAATCACTTTTATAATTTATAACTTTTTTGCCCACTTTATGCTATTCCACTCTCTAACAGAGAAGAAAATAACATACTGTGGATTGTGTAGTGGAATGAGAGAAAAACAGAGCGATAGAGAGAAGGACAGTGACGAAACGAACTGAAGGAGTGACCGATTTTTGGCTTAATGATGCAGACTAACTTCCTTAATCTCTTACAAATTGAGGTCAATGAAGACTAAGTGGCAGTTGTTTAAGTCTTGGGATTTGACTCGTGAAGATTTTCTGAAATAAATAAAAAAAAAAAACAGTATTTTTTGATCTATATGCAGACCAACAAACCATCATTTCCATTTTACAGATTCACAGGAATCTGCAGATTAGAATAAAAAACAAAATGTCTTAAACATAAGACGTGTGCTGAATTATAATCTTCCTGCTTGTCAATATCTATCTGCATAGAATGCACATCATTCCTAAGACTGAGAAATTATGCTTAAATATAGATAAAGTATATATAATGTGTGAAAATCTTACTCAGTTGTGTATCGCACCAAAAGTGAAAAGTAATCGAGTGAAATAAAAAAGTCGCTACTCAAGTATTAAAACAAACGAAATGTTTTTTAACTGACGAAATTAAGTTCATGTCGTGTTTTCATGTGAAAACGAACTTTTATTCCTTATCTAAAACTATTAGGATTTTCATGAGTTTCATTTTAAAGCAACTGCAGTTTTACCCGAAACCATCATTCAATCCAATTTACATTAGCTAACTGAATCGATGCTAGTCTTACGTGGCGTTAGCAAAGAAACCAGGCTCACTTGCTTAAATAGCAAATTAGCCAAACTTCAACTTACCTCAACATGCTTTTGCAAATAAGATGAAGTTCGTGCCTTGTCTTGAGGTAAAAGAGACGGCTCATTTTATACGAGACATTTCACTGAGGGCGGCCCGGGGGCGCTCATTCTCACCTCTCAGTCTGTTAACTGCTGATTGGACGCTAAACTGAGTCAATCTGAACATTCATTATTTGGATCAGAGACCTTTTTAGATTTAATGAGTACTTTGGAGGTTTAAATAAAAACGTAAGGAATAAACAGTACATTTTTTCCCTTAGAAATGTAATTAATTGAATTGAACAAGGATTCAATCTCAGTAACACTCGAGTAAAGACATAAATACACCAAATGTAATGAAATATACTTATACTTATACTTAGTATTTTCTTCCGGTGATCAGACGAACACATTCATGGACTCCTGCATTAAAGAGCAACTCCAGCTGCCTTTTTTTTCCCTCCTGTGATTCCGTGTTAATTCCCGGGAACTTATCACGACGTCGCGTTTGTGCCCTTGACAAAATTTAGCAGCAGAAAATCTTTGTCTCTTCTATAAAAATGTTTTCACGCTAGGGCCATTACTTCTGATTAAAGCGTGGCGAGGTTTATCTCTCATTTTTGACTACAGTAATGTTTTGTTACTAGGATATTTAACAAAAATGTTATAGACTCATGCTGTTGAAACGCATCATTGTGCTAATTTTTAGAAATACGCTAGTAACTTTAGTTTATTACAAAATAAGAAATAGCAGCTTAACCCCATGAATTTGTTAGATTTTCCATAAAAACATGAAATGCTCCTCAGTTTTGACCTTTGTCTGTTTTTCAGGAAACAAAAAACCCAAAAAAAAAAGTCAACTGGAAGGAAACTTACATACCGTATGTTTATTTTAAGTTCTGTTTCGAATTTCGAATTTCAAACTTGTTCAATAAATCTTTTGCATTTGTAGCCAGTTATAATAATGTGAGATTTTTTTTAAAAAATAATTGTTAAATATACTTTGGTGGCTGTTTCATTTTTGGCTCCTGGCCGCATCACAGTTTACTGAATTGGCAAAACGTTCAGCAGTCAGTTCTGTAGCAGAGGTAGTGCTGGTTATATGATCCCAGCGTGTTTTGTGGTCATTAAACAAGGGCAATCAAATGCACAGCAAAATGGTAAAACTATCACGAAAAGTCTACAGACTTTCATGCGTTAAACTCCAAAAAACATCCCAAGATAAACAAAACAAATAACATGAAATCGAGATCATTAAGACAAACAATAATGTTTGATAATTACAACAAATAACAATGATTGACTTTTTATTAATATGAAATCTAGATCAATCTATTACCAAAAATGTTGTATTGAAAATATAGGTATCCATGACAACAAGGCCAGTTACGTACATATTTTTTAAATTTAGTCTCCACTGTAAAATCATGAACCAAAAATTCTACTAGTATCAAGCTAATAATTAGTAATTACTAATAATTAATAATTCTAGCACGGATAGCTCTCTCTAACACTATCAGTTATGTATGTTAGTTTTTAGCTAGCACTCATATTACTATACTATACGTACGAAAATGAGTCCAAAGTCCAAAAGGATTATGGGTTGAAGTTTTTGAAGTTAACGTTAAGTTTTAATATTCAGGTTATAATGACTCAAATTGGGTGTACATCTACATTTCTTTCTTTTTTTTTTTTTTTTTTTTTTTTTTACTAAAACATTAATTATCAGTGTAAAAATATTAACCAGAACCAGAATATGAATCATATTAACCAGGTCTTAAACCATATAGCTAATAAAAATAACCAATTCTTATATTTGTCTTTTTTTTTTAATGTTTTTGTTAGCTAGCTACTTTTAAATCTAAAATATTAGCTACTCAGCATGACACATTCTACGAATAAATTATATCGAATATAAAGATACTAGGACAAGCACGTCTAGTTATAAAAACAAAGCAGTATTACAGAGATTTTCTATTTCATCTGTTTTCTGTCCACTTTAATGATTTAACACCAACTCAGGTGCATTTTACAACAACCAAAAAGTCAGATCTTCTAAAAAAAAAAAAAATTTTATTAACGTGTAAAATTATACACTTCAATCACAGCAATACAATGGATATGTGTTTTTGTTCCTTTTGACATTTTTCAATCTCAGCATGCAGCCACACAGCTCACTCCCACAATCCTTCAGTGCCTGCATTATTGTTGTTGTGTTATAAAAATGGAAAGTGCATGCAGTTTTTTTTTTTTTTTTCAGTATGAAATATCACAAGTGTTTGGCTTTGTAACATAATCACCTGAACCATACTTAACTGTGAATTTTTAATATAAAACTGGTGATATTTTGAAGTCAATAGCACACCACCATGAGACAATGTTCATTACTAAGATAAGCGTACTTCAACAAGTACTGAGATTTTATGCGTAAACACCCATAATACAAAAATATTCATTACAGGTGTTAATGAATATTGAGCAAAATATTACAATTAGACTCAAGTCTCTTCCATCCAATCTGAGAAAATAATCTAATTATCAATCAAATTATGCTAAATATTCATTATCCGTCATTTAATTCTGACAAAATTCATTTTGATTGAATTTAGACTCATAAAAGGGAAAAGATCTTTGATATTATGTCCTTTTTTTTTTTTTTTCCATATTTGTCTTCAGTCAAAAGATCCAATGTGGCACCATTTTTTGTTTATATTTTTAATGCATCCTAAATTATTTATGATTGGAGTTTATGTAGCATTAAAACTACTTATAATGAGCATAATAAATACTAAATATCTGATCATCGCTAGCTAATTAAAAGTAGCTATGAATGAAATATTCCTGACTATTTTGCAAGAATAAAAAAAAAAAAATAAAATAAAATTAAAAAAAAAAAAAAAAAAAAAAAATACTTTTTGTGCAAGGATATAATTTAAACTTATAGTTGGCTAGCTGAATTTATGGTTACTGAATCCTAGTAGCCCTACGACATGATTACAGACATGCCAATTGTGATGATTTAGGTATTTGGGTACCTCCTAAATTATTGGGATTGTGGTTTATTAGACATAAGAAAACTTCGATACAGAAAAAAAAAAATCACTGATCATAGGGGAAAAAAAAATCCCTGGATGAAACTGGTGCCAAATTGAATTGTGACAGTTAAACACATAGCTACCTAAGCTAGCTATGTCATAAAATTGCACTAACTGTGAAAGATGATACTTATCCCTAATATTTATCCCTTAATTGAATTTGGGGGAAAAAAACGTATATGTTAAAATAACTTAAATACTTGAATTAAAATTTAAAAAACTGACCAATCAATTTGCTTCAAAAATTTTTGCTCAAAGGATCCAAGATGATCAGATTAGCTTAATTACAATAGTTACTTTGATACAAGAACAAATTAAACATAAAATTGTAGCAACAATTGAATATTTATGGTAAGTACCTTTCAATGTTACTAAGACAAGAGAGTACACGGTAATAAACAATCCCGAGAGAAAGTTTTAAATACTAAGATAAGAATAAAACTCAATCTCACCATTGTCACAGATTGTGCGTCAAAGTTACTAAGATACTTGCATAAGAGATACTTACATAACAGACGACTGTTACAGACGACTCATTACTGCACATATAACTCATAGTGAAAACATTTTTTACAAACTTTTATAATCAGACGTAAAACTCAGATAAAATACTATCATTCTGGGATAGTAAAAAGCATCCGTGTTAAGTATTTTTTTTATATGTAATTTATATATATATCTGAATCCTATATATATATATATATTACTCAATATAAACACTTCTGCTTGATGTTAATCAGAAAATTTAAATAAAGTTATTAGGACACTTAAAACAGTGATGTTTATGTCGCTGTTATGTCACATCATAATGCTTTACCCAAGCTTTACTAAGCATTATTAGCATTTATTAAAATGCTTTCGAAGTATTGCTACAACACTGCAAAGAATCATAAGCACAGGTATAAAATTCTCTCGATACACACTAGGACACTTGAATACTTGCTTAGGACACTAAGACACAGAGTTAACCAGTTATCATATTGACAGATGGTGAGATGAGTTTAATGCATAGACTTACACACTGGTGTGACAAAAATTTGTTACTAAGATATTCTTGAGAGACTGAAGAAAGTTTCCTAACATCAGTCTGGTTGTGCTTTTAAATTCACCCACAAGGCTTCATTTTAGACGTTGTACAAGTTACCACTCTATTTGAGGACCTTTTTACTAAGACTTGTATTCCAATATGCCCTCATCGACTTCCCTTCGTTTACACAAACACAGCAAACATCAGTGTTTTTCCATTTCTTTATGAGGTGAAGTTTGTTGTCAATAAATTCAACTGACGTTAATTTTACAACTTTTTCTGCAAAATGAGACAATTTCTTTATAAAAACCCCAAATTTGAACTTTGTTTATAGGTGTAAAGCAGTGAAATTTTTACATATATTGTCTAATTTGCTACACTTCAAAATGGTTTTATTTCTCAGACTCCTCCTTTAATAGAAATTGACTACAAAGTTCTACAATCGTGTGCAGTAGCTGATACGTACTTCTGAGTGATAAGGGGAGTTCATGAGGGCGCAGTGAAAACAGTATCGAAACATCAAGTTGGGAGTTGTAAAAGTCTGAAAATTGAATTTAGATGGATTTCAACATCCAGTTTTTTTTTTTAAAAAAAAACATATCTGTGGTGTCTTGTTGGAAATTGAAGTTAATAAAAGCCTACTATTTAAGACAACATCATTTCTATTTGATAAATCGTTTTGTTTTGAGTTTTCACTGACATACAATAAGCATTTAAATAGTTCATTCTTTAGAAATTGAAATGCTGTTTCTGCTAGAAAACGCACACAACATATATAACATATGTACTTCATATTAGGGACACATCAGGGCCATTTTCTTCCAAATATACCAGAATCCTTTCAATCCTTCCAATCCTTCCAAGAATCCTTAAAACATATTAAAACATAATACACAACAGCGTACATAATTTTAACAACACATTTCATTAGTTCATTAAAATTGAAGTTTTTTTATATATACATATTACACTTCACTCAGTTCAGTCCTAAAAGTGTGTCTTTCCAACAGCTATACTGTTGCAAAAGTTTAAACACAGTTTAACTGGTTTGACTTTGAGGCTTAAACAGATGTAATAAATTTATGTAATTTAGTAAATTTGAGGCATTTATGAAATTTGCTTTGCAGATGTGACATGTTTGAGGCTTTTGAACATCAGGCACATTTACATAAAAAGAGTTAAGAGTTCACAGTTCATAGTCTTTGCTGACACACACACATGGAGATATATATATATATATATATATATTATATATATACAAAATGTGTGTGTAAGGATTAGCTATGCTTTTCAAAAGTCCCTACTTTGTATGTGCTCCTGTGGTCCCAGTATTTAAAATGAAACCTGACACACAAACACACACTTATAGAAGTAGGTTATAGACATTTTAAAACAAACGTTTTTCCAATGCTGTTTTTAAAGCAGAATGGAACTGCAACGCTGAGGTATGATATTTAATACTGAATTAATTTCCAATTTCTCAATTTTAATTATTGCACAATTAATTGCTATTCCTGAACATTTCCAATTTATTTTACTAGCATATAAACCTTTTATTTATAATTTCATTATTCAGATTATCCAGACTAATGTAAAATAAAACATTTTTTGGCTAAGATGAAAGATTTGTGTGTGATTATGATTAGCAGAATTAAACTAGCATTTTATGTCAGATGATTGCGTCATTTCTTGTGGTTTAACACTTTTTCTGCTGTGACGTTGTGTAAAATGCTGTTTTTGCTAATTCATTGTTATTTATTCTCAATGTGGGTCTTGAAGTTTATGCAGAAATAAGCAGTAAATGTTCTTTGTAGCATTTAAGAATTTTTTGCTAGCTAGAAATTGTGAGCAAACATTACAGAACTGATTTTAAGTGCTGAGTTCAGCTTTACACAGCGCTCATGCAGAATTTCAGCTACGGAATATGGAAAGGCGCTGTGGGGAATGAATGCTAATACACCAGCTGGCGTTTCTCTTTCGTTTCCTCACTAGCCGAAGTGCTAATGCTGCAGAAGTCGTATAAAATGATTGGATCCCTGGGGTAAATATAATTTAAATGTTGCTGAAGGGTTAAAACAGTGCCAGGAGTGCATTTATCCCTTAGTTACAACACAGTTTCCCCACCATTAGGGTAAAATAAAGTAACAGAAGTACTACTAAATGAAGAATTATACATAAAATACACAAGAGAATTTTAAAGCAACACTGCTAGCAAATTATTTTATGATTTTAAAGTGCAGCTTTTCCTACAATAGCGCCTTTTCAAAATAATTTATGCATAAATCGCTGGCAGGATCATTTACACAAGAACTGTGGTATTTATGAAAATCCAGTTAGTTCTGGATAACGATCGTATCCTACGAGATCTCCTGAGTTTGCGTAAATTTTTTGTATTCACTAATGCTTAATTTTAAAATTGGCGATGAGTTACTGCAATTTATATTCGGATTGCGTTAAATTTAAATCACTTATTTATTTCAGTTACAAACGCAAATTTAATGAAAATCTTGTAAAACATGGTTGTTTCATATGAATGACCTAATTAATGCAATTAATTAAGACAAATAAGACTAGCCATGCAATTAGGACAAAAGTAATGGCGCCCTATAAAAGGAGGAAGTGTTATTGTGTGTAGCCAGCATACTGCAATGGCTGAGCTTTAATACACACTGCACATAGGAGGCGCTCTTTCACCATTTAGTTGTCATTTTGGGTTTCAGCCTTGTATGGAATTTTTGGTAGTGGTTGTCACATTAAATGTAAATTTTGTACAAAGTATAAAGAAAATCAGTGTTACCAAATCGTTTTGTTTGGTTTGGCTTACAAAATCATTTACACACAACTGAACTAAAAGATTGATAAATGAACCCCAATGTCTTTACACACTTTAAGTTCATTTCACTTAGCTAATATATTCATTCTACGATGCTAAGTTTCAAATTAGCTGTTAATTTTAGAAATCTCAATCCCTTGAGCTACTTGAAACGGTCACAGTTTTGTAGGTTGCTAAAAGTTGCTAATTTTTATTGCCAGTGTATCGTGCGCAACAATGAGCGTCAGCTTACGCTTGCACCGTATGTTCGATGTTGTATAAGAGTGTTCGATGTTCCAACGACTGAGCTTGTTAAAAATTAATGCGTCATCCCTGGAGATCCATTACTGTAGCATTCACACCCAAAAGAAACAACAATTACAGCATTGGGACGCAACTGTTTCACTGTTTCAACACGATTTCTTCTGTTGAATTGAGTTTAATGTAGTCTTCAAGTACCTTAAACCTTCGTGCAACTGACTAGAGGTTTACAGGAACCAAGAAAAAGGTCAGGACTCAGAGGACGTGAAAAATGCTCATAAAATGGAGTCTTTTAAGGGTCGCGTTTGGCCTGTAAAGTGCAGCTGCTGTAGTAAAACAACATCGCTGTAATGCAGAGACGGGAAAAATGGCTCGCACTCTCTTTTTTCTTTTCCTGCAAATACAATGCCTGGGCTTTTGCTTTACGGATTCCCAGCAAGTCAAAGACTCGTACACCGACAAATGACACATGAGCAATTGTGCGATGCTAACAAAGCGTTTTACACGTTGGCTCTCAGCATTGTGTTGCTGTTAAGAAGAAAACTGTAGCTACAGTTGATTAGCAATGTTTTTTATGGGTTTGTTGAATCGGAGGAACTGAAATGGAACTGTTATAACTTCTTAAATTTTTAATTTGGCATTTTTTAATTACTACAACTGAGTTAAATAGTCTGCCTTTGATTGGTGAGATGGATGTTAGGCATAGCTAATGTCGTAGCTGTTAGTGTAGCATTATTGATGCTCTTTTGTTCAATATTATATTTGGAAGGAAAACTACCTTTCTTCTTAATTCGATCATAGCTACGTTGAATTTTCTGACTATTTTTAACTGAATTTTTTTGATCAGAAAGCTCGGGTAGCTATATAGACTCGTGTCTAGCGTTGCGATGGATGAGTTAGCTACTGTTGTGTTGTAATGTTAGTATTGAAACACTGTAGGATGTTAAATTCTGTCTGTTCCGAATGTTTTGTTCAGAGCGCTTGGCTTTGAGTATAATATTTGTATAGTAGCGCAAAGAACCATTTGCAAAATATTAGCCTAAGATTGTTTGAAGCAGTTTGTAACATGGCAGTTTAATGTATTGGTGTTATTTTGTGATTGCAGTTTCTTTAATTGAGGCTTTTTTTAACTAGAAATTGGTTCTGCGTTAGTGAATTTGCTTTAGCTAGGTTTGTTTCCACCATCTTTCACGGTAACAGTATTGAACAGTGTATAATGCTGAATTTTATGCCTTTGTTATTGGAATGGTGTTGCTAACTTCCTGTCCCACTCTCTCATTGTGTCCATGTGAATTATCCTATACGCAATGTCTAACGCTGTATTGCTAACGTGTATCTTTAAAGTGTATCGTGTCAAGTTCTCTTTCATGCCCTTTTTGTTTGGAAAGTTTGAACGGATTGTACGGATATTCCTGGATCGTTAAGTAGTATCGGCTTTCGCCTGCTCGTTGTTGTTGTTACCCTGTGATTGCTTGTTGCTTCGCTCTGTTCCACCCCTTGACGTTTCCTGCAGAAAGAGGCGGGGCTTGCAGAGTGACATCAGGATGCATCGATACTCGCGCCGGAAGTTCTGATTGAGCAGCCCGTATACAACAGCGTTGAGGCACGAGTTGAAATACGCCATAAAATAGCTGACCACAAAGAGCCAATCGGGAACCAATGGCGCCACTCTGGGTGGATCCATGGCGACAGCTAGGCCAATCAGATTGAGCGGTGCCCAGCAGACGGCGAATAGCACAAAGACGACGAACATGGTGAGGAAATGGCGGACCTCACTTGGCCGGAGGCGGGGCCTCGTGTCGCTAGCCACTCGCCGTCTCACGTTTAGCACTAGCATCCAAATTCGTGCATAGCAGAATGTTACGATGGCAATGGGAAACAGGAAATGAACGAAAACCACGGCGAAGGTGTAACCGGCGCTCGCAGTTTGGCTAAAAGTGCAAGAATACACACGAGGATCATAGGTCAGTGACCCCAGTGCGAGATTTGGCAGTATGGCGACGCCCGTTAGAGCCCACACAAGCATGATTAGAGCCAGCGTGCCACGGCGGCCATACACTTTGGCATAAGTGCGGGCGTGGCAGATGAAGCAGTAGCGGTTGAGGGCAATAGCTGTGATGTTGAAGACAGAGCCGATGACGCTGGCGCCCATGAGAAAGCCACTCACTTTACACTCTGTCTCGCCGGGCAGCCAGCCGGAGTGCAGCAGCGCGTGAAGGACCAGCGGGTACGGGTAACACACCACCAACAGATCTGCCAACGCCAGGCTCACGACAAACGCATTACCTGTAACACACACACACACACAAAGATAAACAATATTATAACATTATATCTAACAAACGCAACCACACAACTTTTATCCTAACATTAGCAAGCTGTCTCGTGATCTCATATCAAACCATCTCCTTAATACGAGGTGGCTAATGCTGGAGAAGAAACATTAACATTAGCTAAAGTAAATGGTTAGCGTGAAATGTTAGCACATGACTGTGTTTAGTAGCTTACTAGCCGAACTATAACACTGTTTTTTTATTGGATACGGTTCCATCACGAACAATTCAGTCTCTGTAAATGTGAATAAATCAGTTAAAGGTGTTAAAGGTAAATTAAAGCTGAATAAATCAGTATCACTCACAAACTTTTTTTAGTTCACTTTTTTATTTAATGTTAACTTATTTTCATTTAAAGTTGACTTCTATTTAAAGCTGACATTTTATAAAATCAACTTTTTATTTAAAGTTGATTTCTTTCTTTCTTTCTTTTTTTTTTTAAAAGTTGGCTTCTTTTTTGAAATTTACTTTTAATTAAAAGTCGACTTTTTAAAAAAGTTGACAATTTAAAGTTGATTTCTTTTTAAATTGACTTTATTTTTAAGGTTGACTTTTTTAATTTAAAGCTTATTTTTTTAAGTTGACCAAATTTGAGTACTTTTATTTTATTTCATTTTTAATTTGACTTCTTTTAAAGTTGACTTTTTTATTTAAAGTTGATTTCTTTTTGTTAAAGGTTGACTTCTTTTTAAGGTTGATTTTTTTAAATTTAAATTTGACTTTTTTAAGTTGACCACTCTTCTTTAAATTTGAGTACTTTTTTTTTTTTTTAAGTTGACTATTTAAAGTTGATTTCTGTTTGAAATTGACCAAATTTGAATACTTTTATTTATTTTTTTTAATCTGACTAAAAGCTGACAATTTAGTTAAAGTTGACTCCTTGTTTTAAGGTTAACCTTTTTTTTTTAAATTTAAAAGTTAATTTCTGTTTTAGTTGACTTTATTTAAAGTTGACATTTTATTTAAGGTTGATTTAAAAAAAGACAATTTATTTAAAGTTGATTTGATTTCTTTTTTTAAGCTTGAATTTTTTAAAATTTGATTTAAAGTTGACTTTTTTTAAGTTGACTTTTCTTTTTTGACTCTTTAGATGTTTACTGATCTGTTTTTTTTTAAACATCCGTGAACCAGGCACGCGTTTATTCCGCATGGTGATGAAGGATATTCACAGGTGATGAAGGATACAGAGCAACCCACTTGCGATTGCTTGGAACAGTGTTTTTCTAAGAGAGCGATCAAAATCTCTTATCTGTGTGATCCAGGAGCAACTGTGTAGCATCTCTATGATCTATAACACAAACACAGACACACGTAATGTATTTCTGGCTATGTGTGTGTGTGTGTGTGTGTGTGTGTGTGTGTGCCTTTGTAAACACGACTGATGAGTTCAGATAGAGTTCAACACAGAATTCAATACAGCAATAGAAATCAACTCCAACACACACACACACACAATCACTCACACACACACACACACACACACAGTAATTAAACCTTAATTCCTAATTAAAACATTAATGACCTGAGACAAAGGGATGCTTTCTTGCTCTGCTAATGAATTCACACACACACACACACACTCCAAGACTGACTTTAACACACCCTTGTGGACTTATAAATCCAAACTTTATGTCTCAAGAGCGTAAACTTGGGGAAAAAACGGAAGTGTGTAGCAGGAGCAGATTCATCAACAGGAACACACACGGACTTGGCAGCGAGAACGATGTAGCTTCAGTGATTTCCTTCGAGATTTACACACTCAATTTCCTTCGCTCTAATGTGCTAATGTAATTTAGCTAGCAGAGTAACGTTAAAGTAGCAAAATCCGATCTGAACACAGATAATCTAATGAAACAATTCTTCGGTTACCTTTCTGGACCACACTATCTGTGCCATGACGGCACAAAATGAACATTAGAGCTATCGGGCACTTCCTTATTACCGTATTATTCCTATAAACTCCTGACCCCTTTCGTTTCCCACACACCACACGTCTGTTTTTGACCTTCTTGGCTTTCTAATTTTCTAATTTGATCATTAGAATTGTCTGAAATCGGCTGTTTATGCACTACTGTACGCAGACACAGCTCTATTAGACGTAGAATCAAATATACGAGCAAAATGGATGAATTGTGTCCCATCATGCACCACAGAATGGAAGAGGTCGGGTTTGTGGAACATAAAGAACAAAATGGACATGCAATAATACTTCAGTCAAAACTGTAACTCTTATGTACATCAAAATTAAAAAAAAAAAAAAAACAACTATTAGCTAACATTGCTGGTCAAGATAGCGAGCTAATAAAATTTAATGACAATTATGTCCTGTTATAGTCATCAGTCACATTAACACTTTTAAACACTTTTCCAAGTTTTAGTGCTAATTAAAGAAAAAAAAAAAACGTAATGATTAAAAGTTCAATGCAATATGAATGAATAAACAACAAGCTTACACAAGATGTTCTATGGCTGTGATTGGAGAGTGATTGCATTTCAGTGTAGCAAGTCTGCAACACAGTGATGAAAGTGAAATGCAGTGAAACGCAGAATTCCATTGACTCCTGACGCAAACTCACGGCTGCACGGCTCAGAATGCCGTCTTATTTGTCTTATTCATGCTACACTGGCTACCTGAATTGACTACGAAGTTCTGCTTATGGTGTTTACAGCTCTGAACGGTTCAGCTGTGGTATATCTTACTGATCTCCAGAAGCAGTTTAACCAACCACAAGCAATTCACTCAGCTGAAGCAGGTTACACACTCTCTCTCACACTCTCACACTCACCTCCATACCTTATGTGATGGCACCTCAGAGCCAAACCATCCCTGTTCATCTGGTTTCCATGTCGAACTGTAAATATTTAGAGATTTCATACGATTTCAGTCAAACAGACTGATGAGCTCTAATAACTTTCCACTGTTGTTGTGACTGCTGCCATGATCTGCGTCTCAAATCTAAAATTCAAAAGTATATATATATTAATCTAGAGTCTATCTATCCAGAAGACTAAGACACAAAATCAATCTTTCGGTACATTTGATGTCTGCATGAAATTTTTCTAATTCAAACATTACATGTAATAGGAAAACCAGTTAGTGTTGGTACTCAATAGCGCTTAGCATTGATTTCTGTGGACATCCACAAGTGATGCTCCAGATGACTGCAGGATATGTATATCAGCCATCTTGGGTACACATCAAGCAACATTTTTGCTTTATTACCCCTTTAAACTACGGAATAGCTTTCCAGAAAACATTTTTGAGCGCTCTATAGCTCTACATGTGAATTTTAAATCCCCATTAAGAACTTGATGAGCCTTTGATAATTCATGTATCTCATATCATGTTAAATATACTGCAATTTCTCACAGATTTATAATGAATGAATTCATTCCGTAATTTCTTTTCCTCCGACGTATTTTTCTTCATCTTGCTTATTCCTTTTTCTTTCATTCCAACCCCCCCCCCCCCCCCCCCCCCCCCCCACTTCCCTCCCTCCATCTCTTTCTCCTTGAACGCATTTGCTTTGAAAATCTAGTTTTCAAGTCGGGCTCGTTTCAGCAAAAAAATTCAAAGCCGGATTTCGAAACGCGTTAAGCGGTTTAAAACTGCCAGAGTGCGAATTTTACTTACACCTTTAGCTAGGACTGAGTCTCTAATTAGGGTTTAACGAAGCATTTCAAAAATAAGATAAATGTATTAATAATTAATGTCATTAAGGTTGATATTCGGAAACATTAAGCTGGTGTGTAAACAGCGTGCCAGATTCAAATTCATTATCATAGTTTCTTTGCCCTGCCCTCTGTGTGTGTGTGTGTGTGTGTGTGTGTGTGTGTGTGTGTGTGTGTGTGTGGGGAACTGGTGCGATACTCACACCACACATACTCTGTGCCTATTTTTCTCAGTCAGCTCTTGATCGAATTTCACTGACATCGTAGCATCATCAGAATCTTCGACCTCCGACCCTTCGACCCACGTCTACGCTCATAAACAAAATTAAATACTGCGTTCTTCAGGACCTACGAGGCAGCAGAAATCTTTTCTTTCTCCCTTCTCCAGGTTTGTGTCTTGGGTTTGGGTTTCGCTGTGTCAGCTGGGAGACTTTAAATAGTCCGAACCGTGCCTTTCCCAATCATGTCCGATTGAAAGAATTTAGCACGTGAGAATTGGATTCAAATTCTAGACACGTCACACAGTTAGTGGAAATGCACTGCACCTCAACTCAAATTTGAGTGTTGTAGGAAAGCGTCTGAATATTTATGCTAATCATTTACTACAGAGTGTCAGGAATTGGTAGAGGAGGCGGATGCAAGTGCAGGAAAACGTTTATTTACAGTGAGAAAAGTTAAACACGAAGACTACGAAACTACGTTTACATGCACATCAAATTCCGTTTAAGGTCTACATTCGGGTTGCAGTGATATTCCGAATACGATGATCGGAATATTCCTGTATACAGGGTTGTTGTAAGTGTGCCTGAGCCACCATTCCTAAATACCTAGCCTACAGCTAAGCATCTGTTAGCACCCACAATTCCTTGCGGATTGAGCATGAACATATGTCTCCTTTCAGTGGATTTTCTGAATAAGGTGTTTACGTGAAACAAACTTCCGATGAAAACAGGCATATTCCAGGGATGGGAATCGGAATTTTTGGGAATCAGAATACTGTCTTAATCTGAACCAGGTGATCGGATTGCGGTCTTTACATGACTCAATACTAATTAGAATATTGCCAAATATTCAGATTAAGATCGGAATATTGATGTGCATGAAAACGCAGCTATTGACGCTAGACAACAACATGACGCTAGACAAAAACTAAAGACCGACAACGAGTGCTATACAATGCGTGACTTACACACCTGTGCTAATTAGACAACAAGGTGACTCAGGTGCTCGTGGTCATGTGACATGGCACGTGCCGCGAGCGTTTGACATGCAATGGCTTGTGGGTGCTGTAGTCCGTGACATAGCGAGGAAATAACTATTCGAGCACGTTCATTTTTGTTATTTAATATATATCATATAATATATCCACCTCAAATTTACACACAAAATATCTTCTGAATTTGTACTAATAGATATAAACCAAAAAATGTAAAAATGAAATTGATAGGAAAAAAGTATTCAGATACTGTATTAAAAATATAGCATATACGATATATATGCTGCAAATGAATGCAAGGTTTCACAACATGCACTCAGACTAATGAGAAGTAACTTAAGAAAGAAGCCAGTGGTCACCTGGAAAGAGTTGCAGGACGAGCTGAAAGCAGCAGGAGCGAAAGTTACACGGAGAACAATAGCAATGAAACGCAGTGTAATCATCTCTGTTCATTCGCCTCACGCAAAACTGCTTTGGTAAAACAGAGACGCATATTTAAAAGCATTTAGACAAATCAGAACTATTTTGAAACAGTGAGACAAAACAAAAAGTAGAATTCTTTAGCAATCATTCAGCTCATCATGTTTGGAAAAAAGAAGGGTTGAGAAGATGATCTCTAGAACACCATACCCAGAGTGAAGCATGGTGGTGGGAGCATCGTGATATGGAGCTGCTTCTCTGCAAAGGTATTGTCATTGAAGGAAACATGACATAAAGACTTTAAGACTTTAATCTCACCGGCCAAGAAACCGAATCTGGGGAGAAGACGGAGGTTTCAAAAAACAGCGACAAGGACCTCAAACACACAGCCAGAAGACTGGTTTCTAAAAGGTGCTTGCATTAAAAATTAAAAATTTACAAAAGGATGTTGAAGTCCATCAGAGGGACTTTTGTAACCTTGGGGGATTGAAGATGATAAGCCAAGAGAAAAGGGCGAAAATGAAACCTCGATGCTGCAAAAAGCGTATTCCTTCTTACCGTAGACGTCTCGAAGCTGTAATTTTTTATTTATACATAAATAATACATACATTTTGTTCATATTTATACGATCTAAATCAAAAGTCATTATATATGTAAATCTGAAGTGGATATATGTACTGATAGTGTATTAAAATAAAAAAAAAAAATAATAATGTATGAATGCTATTTTCCCCTTACGGTATTATTTAATATTTTAAGAGTAAAGATATTCATAAAACACAGATTACTGTCAAGGAACTTTAACCACGATGACCCCCCCCCCCCCCCCCCCCATTCACACGCACACACACACACACACACACACACACACACACACCGTCTATCATATGCTGTGTGCTCACTAATGTGTAACATTTGCAAACTCATCACTCTCACTTAACAAGACCCTGAAGTCACCTTGTGCAAAAAACCTAACACGCACACACGCACACACGCACACACACACACACACACACACACACACACACGAAAAAAGTATCATTCATGTTTACAAAAAATAAAGATGAAGACGAGCAAAAAAAGGAGAGCGAAAGCGAGATTAAAAAGAGAAGAAGATATGATGGAAGAGAATGATGAGTCAGATAGGCCGTGTGTAAACTGCCTGTCATCACATTTTTAAATGAAATGCCCCACACACACACACACACACACACACACACACACACACACATTCATCTTCTCTCTCTTTTCCTTACCTACACAAATAGTGAGAAAATGACGGATGAGTGGAGCAGCGATAAGAGGATCAGATGAATCAGAGTGTAAATCAAAGGTAAATGTCTCTCTCTCTTTTCTCTCTCTTTCCTTCTTATATCAATTCCTTAAGCCGTATCGGCGTGCCCACACTCAGTGTTGCCTCTCTCTCTCTCTCTCTCTTTCTCTGTCTGACCTTCTTAAACGTCAAGGCATAAATGACCAGATTTTACCCACAATCCCACTCTATTTCCCCCATAATCCCATATATAACAGAAGGAAGAAGATGAGAAGAAGATGCTGTTCTTCTTGTCTAGACTCTTTTTAACCATCTACCATCTTACCATCAGGTGCAAAACTACCCATAATTCCACCTGGGTTTACCCATGATTCCATCCAGTTGTACCCATAATTCTATGTAAAATAAAAAATTGAACATTGGGTCTTTTCCAATCTGTTGTGTACTGTTCAACAAATTTTATTCACAAGTCAACCTGAATCCATTCAGAATTTTACCCATAATTCCATGCAAGTGTACTTACAGTATATTTCCACATAATTTCACCCAATTTTACTCATAATGTTGATCAATTTTACCAATAATTCCTCCCAATTGTACTCAAAATTCCACACAATTTTACTCATTATTTCATCCAGTTTTTATCAATAATTTCACCCATTTTTCCCATAATTCCATCAAATTGTGCCCATAATTTCACCCATTTTTATCTATAATTTCACCAAAATTCCACTTAATTTTATCCATAATTCTATACAACTGTACTCATAATTCCACACAATTTTACCCATAATTGCTTCCAATTTGGGCCATAAATTTCCTTAATTTTACCCATAATTCCACCCATTTCCCCCCAATTTTAACAGATTTTATACAGAATTTCACCTGGTTTTGTCTATAATTCAGCTTTTAAGCTATATTCTCACTTCTTACCCGTCCGCCACATGTGCTGGTCTGGTTTTCCCCCATTTCTTCACTTGATATTATCCATAATTCCACTTTATGTTGCCTGTAATTTCCTATAAAGTTTTGCGCATGTGCTTTATGTGATGTTTCACACCACAGAATTTTAATGCTGACTGGGTGCACAGCCTTACTGATGCTGCTCCACACACACACACACACACACACACACACCTTTAGTTTTGAATGGGAGCTACAAGGCTAATGGATCTAACAAGGAATGAAAGTTGATCTTATCTAGCGTTACATATTTTAGTGGAGCTATATTATCGTACAACATTATGGGAAACTGGGGGTGGAATGATGCCAATGATTCGGCTGTCCAAGATGTCCAGCGCCATAAGGTTATACACATGGCCTGGTTTTGTTCATGTGTATAGATTACAGTAAATCCACTCGAGCCATTACGCAGAGCAGAGTCATCATGGCCACCCCATTATGACTAACTACGGTGGTGCCGTGACCCGGATCCTTCAAGGGGATTCATGTTAACTGTCCACCAGGAAAGCACTGCATCCTTCAACAGTTCGTGGGGACTAGCTAGAGCTTTCTTTGCCTGCTGGAGAAAGATACAAAAATTGGACAAAATAATCATGGCCAAGTCAAGATCGCAAAGCAGCAGATCACTCTACCGCGACGCGCTGCTGACAAAATGGATTGTTTGTTATGTCTTCAGCCAGGCCATTAGAAGAAAGAGTGCAAGAACCGCAAATCCAGAGTCAGCATTCGCAACACACACACACACACACACACACACACACACACACACACGCTCCTCAGTCCTATTTTGGCCACTCAATTTTACCAGTAATTACACCCAATTATTTCCATAATTTCACCCAATTTTATCTGTGATTCCTCACAATATTACCCATAATTACACCTAATTTAGCTAAATTTTATCCATAATTCATCTTTATTTTATACAGACTTTAAAGTATTTTTATCTATAATTATCAATACTATAATGTGCAATCATTTTAATATAATTATTACTACAATTATCTATAGATTTACCCATAATTATGGTTTCTTTCATGTAGAATACAACACATAATTCCACATAATAATGAGAAGAAAATAGTGCCTAAAAAATACTTTATTAATAAGCTATGTTCTCAATTATTAACTGTCCTGCACATGTGCTGGTCTGGTTTTACCCATTTCTTCACTTGATATTACCCATAATTCCACTTCACATTGCCCAGAATTTCCCGGAGAGGTTTGCGTATGTGCACTAATTAAATAAAATTAGCTACCAAATAGCCTCAAAGGGCTGATTTTCCAACAAACTTTTACACTATACGGCCAAAAGTATGTGGACACCTGAACAATCACACCCATATGTGCCTGTTGAACGCCCCATTCCGCTGTAATAACCTCCATTCTTCTGTGAAGGCTTTTCTTCTAGGATTTGTGTTCATTCAGCTACAAGAGCATTAGTGAGCATTGGTCAGGCGCTGATGTTGGGATGTCGAGGAGGTCTGGGGTTCAGTCGGTGTTCCAGTTCATCCCAAAGGTGTTCAGTGGGGTTGAGGTCAGGGCTCTGTGCAGGACACTCGAGTTCTTCCACTCCAACCTTCACACACCATGTCTTCATGGAGCTGGCTTTGTGCACAGGGGCATTGTCATGCTGGAACAGGTTTCAGTCTCTTAGTTCCAGTGAAGGGCAACAGTTTGGGGAAGGAAGACATATGGGTGTGATGGTCAGGTGTCTACAAACATTTGATCATATAGTGTATAATCTATAAACAGAAACCAAACAGGGCAGTTATTTATTATCAGTTTTCTACTAATAGTTTAAAGAAAGAACAAAGTGAAGTGAATTTATTCAGCTGCCACCTGGTGGTCATTATTATTAACTACCAACAATAATACTTACTGCCATCACATGGAATCCTCTTTTTAAATCCAGCATGATTTAACATTAAATTTGCTCTGGCTCTTAAGAAGTCTTCAGTTATTTTATTTTACTCGGCCCTGCCAACTGAATTACTATTATTCAGAATTAAAGCTGAATTTACCCATAATTCCAACTACGTTTACCTATAATTCAATCCAATCTCAACCATAATTCTGCTTGTTTTTGCCCATAATTCATCATATAATAAAGGTAAGGTGATTATGTTGGCCATATGGTCCCTTCTTAACCATCTGCCACAATCAGTCTAACCAAAATAGCCCATAATTCTTTTTGATTTTTACCCACAATTCAACACACAGTCTCACTAAGTTGGAAGACCAGCTCCTTCTATCCATCGCTCACTTCTGTAATCCTGTGTATGACAGCATTTATGGCATTCGTGTGTGTGTGTGTGTGTGTGTGTGTGTGTGTGTGTGTAAAAGATGAAAGGACTTGAGCTATAAAAGTGTGCATATGATGAGTCATCATTCCATAGAGTACCGTCCTTCATATTGATGACAATCAGTTTCAGTAAAGACACACACACACACACACAAACGCGGGCGTGCACACACACCCACACACACACACACAATACTTTCACGTTTTTATAGCTGCATGGTGAAGGATTGGGAATTTTCAACACACACACACACACACACACACACAAACACACACAAATAATTCTTTTGCGGTTTTATAGTCATGGGATTTCACACCACAGTTTAAATGCTGACTGAGTGCACAGCCGCACTGACACACACACACACACACACACACCATTAGTTTTGCACAGGACCTACAAGGCTAATGTATCTAACAAGTAATGAAATTCTATCACATAGTGTTACACATATTAGTGAAGCCAGATTATCATACAACATTACGGGAAACAGGGGGTAGAAAGACACCAAACTGCACCAAGGGGAAAAAAAAAAGACCATAATCCTGATGTCCAAGATGTCCAGAACATAACGTGGTCAAGTTTTGTTCTTGTGTATAGATTACAATAAATCCACTCGAGTCACTACACAAAGCAGAGTCATCATCGCAATCTCATTATGACTAACGTTGGTGCCGTGACCCGGATCCTTAATGTCAGGGGATTGATGTCAGTTTTCAGCCAGGGAAGCACTGCATCCTTCAACAGGGGACTAGTTAGAGCTTTCTTTGCTATCTTTCTTTTATTTTTTTGCCTGCTGGAGAAAGATACAGAAACTGTCTCCACAGAATCAGCAGTGTGAAAACACACACACATACACATACACACTCCTCAGATGCAGCAGCCGTTAAACTAATAGGGCATTAAACACATTCAGAAAGAGAGAGAAGAGAAACAAACCCTTGACAGAAATTATGGAGATGGAAGTTTGGAGTGATGTCAGGGTGTGTGTGCAGCCATGCCTGAAGATGCCCAGGTAGTGCACAATTTGCAAAGAATAGAACCTATGAGTGAATTATTTTATGTTCCCCTAATCATAAAGTGTTTCAATGGTCAAAGAAACTAGAGCTGAGATAGCAGATAATTCTAGATCAATGTGGAGGTCCACCAGTCAGGCCCCGGCTCTCTCACCACCATGGCCAGGGAACCGACCCCAGCCACTAGGGTTGAACAAGACAGTACACTACCAGTGCCGGGTGCAAGCCTGGATAAAACTGCAGAGGGTTGCATCATGAGGGGGATCCAGTGTAAAAACTATGCCAAGTCAAATATGAGGACCAAAGATCTGCCATGGTGACCCCTAACCAGAGCAGCTGAAGAAAAATAATATGGACGTCACCAGATCTACCCAAAATGCATGTCTGAATTTGATCTTATGGTGTACGGGATACAACTTCCTTGAAATGTTGATGGGTCTGACCAGGAGGAGAGATGGAGAAACACCCCAATGTTGGGCAACCTGAAAACGTCATCATTCACAAAAGCAACACACAGATCATCACTTTTTAGCTTTACAGTGAAGTTTCGCCAATAAGCTCCCCAAGTATGCCTGCCAGTTTCCTACAGTACTGAGGTGATCCAGGTTCCCTACAAAGCCCACAATTCCTGGAAAGTGGCAACATAGTCTCCAGCAAAGTCAGGAACAAGGCCCTGACCCCCAAAACACTGGTTATTCCTTTTGCAATCTGCGAAAAAGCCACCCTCCCAATGAGAGAAGGCAGGACTTCTTCCAAAAGTGTTTACTCTCAGCAAACAATGAGGAAGATGCCAAATTCAAGATGGTATAACACGTAAGACCTACGTATCAAAATGTTCTTCCACAAAACACGGAGTGGCATTCATGACTTCATGGGACACCAGGAACAAGTAACACTGCTTCATTTTCTATGCGGCATTTTTATTAGACTAAGATGGAACAAGTCATTAATCATTATGTCAAGTTTTGCCAAAGATGTATTTTTATTAAGACACCTGAACCATCTGCAAGGGTACGGCTCGAAAGTATAAAAATATCTGCATCCATGGAGTTCTTTGGATTTTTTTGGTGTGCTGAAAACAGCAAACAGCGTTCAGGAAATGTGCTAATGGTCACAGATCATTTCATAAAGTTCGTACATGCTCTCCCATGCACAAATCAGCCAACTTTGCGAGTAAATTAATTGCTGAGATTCTCAAGTTGGAGTTGATACTACACATCCTACCATCCCATGTACAATATGCTGTGTTCAATGGCCTTAACAGCTAGCAAGAGTGGGCTTAATGTTCCAATTCAAATGCTCAAATTTACATACGATATTAGCATATATGAAGCAACCGGATCTGCACCATTGCACCTTATGTTTGGCGTTATTCTGAGACTCGCAGTGGATGTGATGTTCAAACAAGACTCTGTAGTTGTTGACCACAGCAGCTATATAAAGACTTTGATGTCTCATCTTCATGAAGCTGCAAATACAACACAACAACTTGCTGTTAAAGAACAAAGGAAACAAGCTCATTGACATGACAAAACAGTGAGGATGCTTACCTGAATGCTGGGGATCACATCTTTGTATCTTCAATGGAAAACTTGCAGACAAACAGGAACCAATAGTGTGATTCAATTATTCCATAATCCACACACACACACACACACACACACACACTGTAACTCCACGCTCCAGGATTAAAATGGTAGTGAGAAAGTGGTGCATCAAATCAGTATCCTGTAGAGGATCAGCTACCTGCTTGTTCAGACCGAGGAAGCTGATGACTGGCCCAGAAGTCAGTTCCTTAGATACCGCTGATTGTCAGGAAGAAGCAAACAAGCCTTTGGAGGGATTAGATCATTCAAGAAGTCAAAGGTTATTGAGTGAAAATGAATCTACCCAGAGGCAAGAGGAAGAAAGCCAGTCAGGACAGAATATTATTCAGTGTTGCCGAACTCTAATACTATAAATACAGAGCATTTCAGACATCAGACGCATACTTTGAAAACTATCCTGATATAATTGTACCTAGGGGTTGCAGGGAGTATGCAAATTCAGATCACATGTACTGGCAGGGTAGTCAAGAAAGTCAGCCATCTTATTAAGACTATGGCTTAAAAACAGATGATGCTTAAGGGGTTTACAGATTCATTGAGCAAGAAATCCCAGTCAGTAATTGCTTTGTTTTGAAGTGTTCCATAATAATGAAGGTTAGGAACCTTGTAAATGGCTGGGACTGTGTAAGATGTACAAGTGTAATAATAAAGTATAAATCTAGGAGGTTTTAAAGGTCTGATCATCCTTTATGAGAGGTAGCATCAAGTGCTGCATGTTCCGAACTACAGCCCAGCCTGGTTTTTAGATCCTTCACATACACTCTGTGATCAAAACTATGTGGACATCCGACCATTATGACCAGATGTACTTGATGATCATGGCTTTCCAAAAACATGGGCATTAATATGGAGATGGTTCAGAGATTTCACTCGTGCATGGCATGGAAATGTAGCAGTGAGAAGCTTGTTACTTAGCTGTAGGTGTTTTCTTACCACGAGAAAACTGATTGTATTTGTTTTTTCTTCTATATGGGTGTGTTTTTAGAATGAATGATGACTTATTGTATTAGGTTAATATCATAATTCTCTGTCACTCTCTCTCACATTCATATTATCCTTTAAACTATTAAAACAATATAACATTATACCGGTAAAGACAATCATATATTCCTAATAATGTTTGAATTTTTAATATGTAATGAATCGAAGCGTTATAGCTATTTAGACTTGCAGCTGAAGAACGTCTAGGTGAAGCCGACTATAACTTCCTGAACTCTGTTTCTTTCATTCTGAGCACTTCTGCAATAAATTATGGTCACTACACAATCACATATTTGATATTGCATAATGTTCATGCTTTAATTATTATTCTAAAATGTGAGGAAAATAATTTTAAAAAAGAATTTAAAACCTTTTTGTGAGCAGGAAGGGAAAAGCTTTCGTTTTGTGGTGTATACAGTACATCCACCATTTTACCCGAAATCTTTAGCAAACATTCAACCTGCTTCTTAGCAAAACTCCACATGATTTTCTAAATATCTGATGAATTTTGCACTCAAATTCACCTCAATGTTACCTGAATATCCACCTGATCCTACCCATAAAGCAACTGCATTCTACCCACTTGATGCTGCACCTATTTCTAAACTTTACACACAATTCAGCCCTATTTGAAGCTATGATGCTTGACTGTATTCATAATCATAGCAAGTTGAAAAAAAAAAAACTTTATAACTGTCCGTCGCTCGGTTCTCTCGTTTTCAAAGTATATTGGAAGTAGACTTCTCAGAAAAAAGGGGACTAAAGTACCTTTCCTGAAGTCGTACCCTTCCTGTTGTTTAGTATTTAGCGTGCATCTTTCACATGGAAACGTGGTTAATATTAACCTTTAAAACGATTTAAAGCGTATAAACGGACAGATTTGATCCTGGAGCCCGAAAATGCAGCTTCTCTCAAATCTGCTGTATTTATTCATTTATTAGGCGCATCCTTCTCTATTAAACAAAGGGTGAATTAAAGTTTCATTAATTTTAAAATAAGCATTGCATATTAATAAGCTACTTAAATACAAAAACCAATGCATGCATAATAATGCATGTTAATATCTTATAACATTATTATATTATTATAAAATAATACAACAGCATGCACATGCATTTATTTGCACTGTCAATTATAAAGGCACTCATGCTTTGGAAATGGTGTGTGCGTGTGTGTGCGTGTGTGTGCGTGGAAAACGGAGCCACCCGGAGAACCCGCGTGCACCACCTCCACCACACACCCGTGTGCACGAGGACAATAACAACAACAACAATAATAACAATAATCAGTAATACACATTTTTATTATCCCGTTTCATTCTTATTTTCATGACGCGGGGAAAAGCTGCAGCAGTGCGCGCGCTGAGGACGCCAGCCACTCGACCGTTGTTGCGTGTGCACGTGAATGAAATCGCAGCGCACGAGACGCGCGGTTGATCGTCAAAGCAATGATACTTGAATGCATCCCGACTTAGGTAACACACACACACACACACACACACACACACACACTCACCTGCGTTCCTCAGTTTTCGGTTCCTGAGCACGGACACGATGACCAGCGTGTTTCCCAGCACGTCCCCCACGCTCGTGAAGATCAACACGCTCGCGAGCACAGCCACTTGCCATGTCGGTCCCAGTCGCGCGCCGCCGCCGCCGCCTCCTCCTCCTCCTCCTCCTCCAGCCAACACCTCAGCGCCCCACGCGCGACCCTGCACCGCTTCTGTCCGGTTCCTAATGAACGCAACATCCTCGGGCATGTCGGAATACTCCGTTCATTCAGACGCGCGCTCTCTCCGCCATGCCTCCACACACACACACACACACACACACACACACACACGCCTCTCAGATAAACCAACCCGAATCCGTTACATTCCGTCAAGTTTCGAGCACGTGCGCCTTTCCTCAGTCTCGCGTGCTCGAGCAGCGCTCTGGTCCATCGAAGTTTGCTGGAAAGTCACTTGCTCGCGCGCTCCTCGCGCTGCTCCCACGGCCCGCTTGCCGAGTGTCTCGCGCGCTCGTTCCAGATCCCATCCACAGACAGGCGGGAGTCGAGTCGAGTCGAGTCGCGCGCGCGTGGATATGCCGGCGCTCCGCCCCCTTTCGTCGCTTCTCGTTTGCATACAGAGCTGAGCTTCTGGTACATGTGGAGGGAGGAGAGGTGCGCGCGCGCCCGTGCGTGTGTGTGTGCGTGTGTGTTGCGATTAATATCGACCTGCATAAGCTACAGCTCTCCTGTGGCACATTCTCTCTCTCTCTCACACACACACACACACAGACACACACACACACACACACTCAGGGAGACAGCAGTCCACGCGCTATTAAACACTCCGTGCGCTCTGTCTCTCTCAAATCATTACAACTTTAATAACGGAAACTCAAAAAGACACGAGCTCGTGCGGTGTGTCATATTAACGAGGCTCGAGCTCAGAACTCAATTACAGTTTAACTTAAATGGAACAAAGTGTGTGTGTGTGTGTGTGTGTGTGTGTGCGCGTGCTTGTGAGTGTGTGTGTGTGTGTGTGCACGCGCTTGTGAGTGTGCGTGTGTGTGTGTGTGTGCACGCGCTCAATGTTTGACGCTGCCTTCTTTGTATGAAGGGAACACTGCGTCCCACAAATAAATGTGTAAACAAATAAATAAATTACACAATTAGCATAAAATCTGAAGAAAAAAAAGAAGAAGTAAAGCATAAATATAAAATGAGATATCCAGACTGGATTAGTTCCACATGAGGAGGTGAGGTAATGTAAGTTTTAAAGGAGTATCTCTGTGATTTTAATCCTGTCTGAATCCTTCATGTCAGTAATTTTTCACAGACTCTGTGCTCTTGTGTCTGGAAAGATGACTTGGGTGATAGATGTCCTGTAAAGCTTCCATAGTATCTGGGGTGAAAGAGTGCACTGAGGATGGACAGAAAGCACACTCTGACACGTTGATGCGTAAACAATGACATTTCGTTGGGATGTTTAAAAAAAAAAAAAAAAAAAAGTTAACCAGAGATGAACCTTTGACAGAACATACGCTGATGCGTCTCATCTGGTCTGGTCTGGTCTGGATGAAGCTTCAGGTGGTTCTGAGGAAGATGGAGAACAAGGTGAGGTTTCTCGTACGTGGATTTTGCGTAACTTTGTATTCATCGAGGCTAGCGTATAGTGTAACTGTTTTCACTGAGGTCCACTTTACTTTGAGACGATGCTAGAGAAGCCAGCTAGACTGGCAGACGCACAAGAAGATGCTGTCATGAAGATACCCCGAGAGTGGGATTTGTTTGGAAGCAATACAGACGCAGTAAAGAGAGAATAATGTTATATGTTGCTCCTCATCTTGGCGAGCCAGCACACGCCCCATGACACCTCTTCTGACGAACACTCACAGCTTGAGCAAAACCGACCCACTCAGATCCAGGTGTTTGATTCCCTTGAGAACCATCACACTGGCACACGCTTAACAACGACAACATGATGTTGGATGGTGTGTGTATGTGGGCGGCCTCCGGTGTGTGATGGGATGTCTCGGTGGTTTGTGTGTTCCAGAGCATGGGTTCGTTAGCGGAGTGCGTTATATAAGTGCATGTCTGGATTCTGTGGCAGCGAGAGGCTTCTCGCTCTTTCTCTCTGTCTGTTCTTTGATGTCAGATTGTCAGAAACCCCCAGAGATGTGCAGAGAGAAAGAGAGAGAGAGAGAGAGGGAGAGAGAGACAGCCAGAGAGAGAGAGAGAGAATGGAGGAGAAAAAGAGAGAAAGGGCATAGACACTTTTGTTTTATATTTGTGCATGTTTTGGTCTTAAACATTGAAATTGGTTTTCGCTAATAGAACAAAGATCACCCGTGGCTAATTCCTCAGTAATTCATCTTCAGTAATCATGTTATCCTGGTCAGGGTCACGGTGGTTCTGGGGTCTATCCTGGGAACACTGGGTGTGAGGTGGGAATACACCCTGCATTGAACACTTTCACAAACTTGTTCACACCTTGGGGAAATGTTTGAGAATCCAATCCCCCTACTAGTATGGTTTTGGGAGGTTGGAGGAAGCCAGAGAACCCAGAGGAAACCCACATGGACACGAGGAGAACGTGTGAAACTCCACACAGACATTAACCTTGAGCTCAGGACCCTGGAGGTATGAGGCAGCAACGCTACCCTGCTCCAGCACGGACTGACTATAAGGCTAAAGATTGCAAACAAGCAAGCGTCTTTGGCTTTGCCAAACAGCCAGTGAACTCATTTTCTTCTTGTCCTCTTCAGTTACATGAAATTCTGCAGATAGTGGTGGCAGACAAGGGCACTTACAGATACCATACTGACTTAAAATGACCAGTTTGTTCCAGAGAGAAGGAGGTGATGAGGTAGTTCCTCCCAGGCCTGTGTACCAGAGACTGGCTACGTAATAGCGGCAGGTGGTGCAGTGTGTTTTTACAAGGCTTCCAGCATTGGCATTTGAGCCATCCAAGCGCTATGTGGAAGTGACAGCCAGCTGGCAGGTCAAGGACCAGCTGTTTGTGTGCTCTGGGGAACGCCGCTATCTAAAGACAGGTTAGCAAGTTGGAGAAAGGAAGTGATTGTGCAAGCGTACATGAATGCAAGAGACACCATCCATGAAATGCCATTCCACATGCACTATGGCCTCGTCTTGGGCGACTCTTGTTGACATTTGTGAAGTGGTTACGTTCTCCAGGTTTTATCCATGAGCTTCTGAGGTGAGTTCAAGTGATACTCACCAGCAGTAGAATACTGTAATAATGCTGCATTCGACTTACCTCAGAAGTGGGAAGTTAGAGCTGGTCATGATGTCATTTTCGACCTTCCGTGCAGCATTTGAGGTACAAAGTGGGAAAAAACCCATGGATGACTCCATGTTCGTCTTTTGTTAGCAACAAGCTAGCCAGCTAACTGTGATTAGTCCTCCTCAAACAGAGATCTGTATAGTCACAATATACTTGTAAGTACACTATGACTCGTTTAAAGGTAAGACGTGCTGCTTTGTTTACTTTTTTGTATGCTGTGCGCAGCCATGTTGATTTGACGTCACTTGCTGAACTCGTTGGAACTCATGATTGAGAAGACTACCCTAAGTTCCCAAGTAAGAATTGAGGGGTATTTTCTTTGGCTTTCCCTGGTCAGAGGTCAGGAGTTACAAGTTATGACCTCTAACTGAATGCAGCATGAGACTGAGTGATTCTTATCCTCAATAGAGTACAGAATCAGCATTCATCCTGAGTACACAGCAGTATCAGAATACTGAGTGATTGCAATGCCAGAATAAAGATCAGTATCAGCACGAGAGTGATTCTCTTCCTCATTAGTAAGTAGTATTAACACTTTGAGTCATTGTCAGTGTCAATAAAATATGGTATTTGCACTTTTTTGAGTTCTGTCTGTTACTGTATGGCGAGCTGCGCCATTAAGATGTGCTACGAACCCTCGTAACCCCTCATAACGCGCAGTCTCCACTAGTATGGAAGGAGCCTTTTATATGCTGCACATGTGAGGTCATGGCCATGAGATGATGATGACGATGATAATAAACGCAATAACGCATAATTATAACGAATTAAACCCATTAAACCGCCTGGACTTATCAGTGGATCACTCTTGTAACGACTTATTTGTTTCACCATGCTTAGTGAATCATTGAATTAAAATGAATATTGGAATAATAAGCGGAACGTTTAAACACATCTGAATCTTTTCAACAATTTCAATCTGTTGGCTGTTTTCTGCCAAGTAGCCTCTCAGGCTTTATGAATGGCCGAAGTGTTTCAGTCCATTCGGTTTTATGAGCTAATAATTCCTGCTTAGCAGGGGGGAAAAAATTCCACTCTTTCCTTGGCTGATACATTGCTATATCTGTAATTGTTTGCGAGGGCTGATTGGCAAATTGTGTGCTCTGAAATGAGCAAAAACAGATTGCACAAGGATTTTTGTTCGTGAAAATCCTGGGTCTGTTCCGATAGGTTAAGCAACGTTATTAAAAATAAGACCCAGTTTTATTATCTTGCTTCGTGAAGTACAGCAGTGGAGGATGGAGAGGTAAAATAAGTAGTTCTCTTTCTTTTTGTCACATGATACACAGAAGTGTATACAGTATATTATTATTATTATTATTATTAATGCCACTTCCTGTATCTGTTAGTGCTTTCAATATCTTTATTCGGATTTAACCCTGAAGTGGGTGTGGCCTAAATGAGAAGCTAAGTAGCTTTCTTTCTTTCCAAAGTATTTGTATTTGGTTACATCCCCACCATATATTAACTGTTTTCACAACTTTAAAGACTATTCAAATTTGTAAATTGTGTATTATACGATCCTGACGTACAACTTAATAATAATATCGCACAAGCAAAACTCTGGTTTTACTGATATTTAGTACAAATGCATGAATGCGAGTTTGATATTGCTTTAATTCCATAGTTTCCTAATTAAGAACTTAATATCGAGTTACTGACATTTCGGACACAATGTGGCCAAATATTTTGTGTATTTTTGCTCCATGAACGGAAATAGATCCCGAAGAAGCTACACTTACTTTTTAGCTAGCTAGCTAGCTCACGTTGATTTGTACATTCTCGTTAAAGGTGTTTTCAGTGAACTTTTCTTCCTTTCTTCCTTTTAACGTCATCTGAAAAGCTTTCAAATTTTCTGTCAGAAAATTATATTCATGATGTGGAATTTTACGTGGCGAAGACAGATGATTGATACACACAGTGAAACATCCCAGTGTGGTTATAGTAAAGATAAGCACTCTTAAGCACGCTGCTCAACCAATCAGATTAGTGGACCAGAAGTAACTGTCGTACAAAGATATTTTTCATCCATTATAACTACAGGGACTGTTAAACATAACTGGACCCGATATAAACCCTTGAGGTACTCCGTTTATATTATGCATGAATTCTACTCTCTACTTTGACATGTTCTTAGAAAAATTATTATTTTTTTTTTTGCTGATTATTAAATATTATATAAAGCATCGGTTATATTTAATACAAATCCAAGGTTCGTATTTAATCAAGACCAGAAGGCATTTATATTTTTCATCAACAAGACCCTAGCCAGGGCTCAAACCTCAGCTTGTTTGTGTTCAGATCATTTTCTTTTGTTTTCCCTATGCCTCTTACTGCTTAAAGTATTTAGATGTTTTTGGAATGCGTCGATCTTTTGCGTCAATCTTCACAGACACGTTCTTTTTTTGTGGTAAGGCACCAAATCAGCGCTTTCTATTCTGAAACCTGAAGAATAGCTTTAGATACTGTTTCAGAATGTAAAATCTAATATTGGTGCACATGCCATACATAAGCCTAAGTCAAGAAACATACTTAGCGGATAGGAGCTCGAACCTGCTGATCCACTCAAACATGACCCAATCGATATTCACATTTATATTTTGTCCGTCTGGCAGAGGATTTTATCCAGAGAGACCGATAAACTTGCAAATAGCTTGAAGGCACATTGAAATTAAACCTGTAGAAGGAATGCAGGAGGAAACTCATTCCTTTAATGAGGACGCTGAAGTTAGTCAGTCCAATGTGTCATTTTTACAGAAAGACAAAACATTTGGCATTTTAAATGAGGCACATTTCATATTAGCTTCATATTAGCGTGTTTTTTATTTTAAGTACCCACACCACAGTAAATCTTACTATAACAACAACAGCAATATGAGTAAAAAAAAAAAAAAAAGAGGGAGGATAAGAATGTAAAGGAATTGCATTCTGCCTACGTGTTGTTTTGTTTTCAGTTCATGTCATGTTTCGGTTTTAGTCAAATCATCTGTTCCTGCCTTGTTATTGGTGTGTTACCTGATTGTGTTCACCTGTTCCATGTTAGCCCTTGATTAATTTGTGTATTTACTATATATATACACACACATATATATATATATATATATATATATATATATATATATATATATATATCTCCTATATGTCCTGAGGTAGTAGCTGAGGTACTAGCTAGCTATGGGTTAATGCATGCTATGAAGTACTATTATGATTGGTCGATACACCCTAATAAAACATACTCTGAGCACCTGCACTAGCGTCTTGCACCTCATCCATCCACATTACAGTTTCATTAAAAGTAATAGACGTGATATAAAGCCCCCGAGGAGCTCTGTCGACAATATGCATCGTTAGAGCCTGTTTAAAATTGAGAATTAGATATCAAAAAGCACTGATGTTTTGGATTATGACCCAGTCTTTGACAGCCTCAGCACTGCCTTTAATAAGCTAAATGGAGTTAGGGTCAGTTGAGTGTAAATGCTGAGTGTATTCATTAGTGCATCTCCTAAAAGTGTGATCCAAATCCACCGCTGGGTTCAAAACACAGAACGCAGAAGCGAAACCACAATCCACATCCAAACGCACAGCATGGATTAAGATACAACAGCTAAACGTTGCTGGAATAAAACAAATACATTACTAATAGCACTTCAATTAGCAGTATTTTATTATTCTGCCTATTTCAACCATTTATTAATTCTTATTCTAGAAGGAAGCATCTACTGACAATTCTTTATTTGTTTTATAATAATGTCGTAATAAGAATTATTATATAAAGTTGCCTATAGTCAAGATAGTTTCACTTCATAATATATATATTTTTTGCTCTGCCTCATATACCTTAAATTGTTCGGATGCTTTTGGCTTGATTTTAATAAACACTAATGGGCCAAACACAACCCCCTGAGGGTTTCTATGTGAATAATATCCAAGAATTGGGTCTGCGTTTGAAATAAATCGGACTCCTCTCAGCAAGACAGCGAAATGGCAATGCAGCATCTGATCTAATCCAGTTAAAATCCAGTCTAAAGCAGAACTTATTCAATAATAATAAGCTATATCAACTGTAACAAACAGCATGGCGAAAATCAATAAAGGGGACAATATGAGGCTGACTCTCATCAGGAGAAAATTGTCACATCCAGTCATGTATGTTTAATGGCACGGTGGCCGTCTGGTCTATTGACCAGGCTCGTTTCAAGAAAAGCATTATGTCGATGGAACACGAGCTTCAAACAAGGACTAAAAACAATGGATGTGTGTTTTGTTATTTGTTTTTACAATAAATAATATTAAATGAAAATATCTTGAATGTAGTCACATTTATTTAGTATTTCTTATTATAAAATTACAGTTAACCAGATATAAGATTAGTAACCTTATTTCTGGACATTTTGTTCGCTAATTTAATAAGAGAATAAGTAAATTTAAAGCATGAAATGAACTAAAAATAAGTCTAATAATAATTCTAGATAAATTTCATTTTCTAAGATGCTAAATTTAATGATGCTAAGTTTTTTTTTTCAATGTAATAAGTTGAGGAAAGGCTTCAAACTGTATGCTTTATCATACAGTCACAACTACGCAGGTAAGATAATGCTTATTTTATATCTAAATTGTATAAATATCTTATAGAAATATAGGAATTACTGTCAGAAAACACTGAAGGGCAAGTCGCTGTCTCACTGTAGGGAATCGTGAGAAACGTGGTGTAAAGTACGAAAACTGGGTGAAAATTAAAATAGCAAAATCGCAAACTCACCCAAGTGTGTACAGATTCAAGGAGGTTATCACTTCATATAAACCTGACGCACCTTTTCTCTATAAAACAACTCTATAAAGACTTCAGCGCTGTATTGATCTTCTACACGCTGAATAAATGAAGATCTGAAATCTCGGTCAGATCTATAAAATCTTCATTACCATACGTGTGTGTGTGTTGAAAAGGTCAAAAGTCATTAACCTCATCACACACGGCACGCTCCAGTGGAATTCTGGGAAGGAAACTGAAGATTCAGTCCATCACATGGATTAGAGATGAACAACATTCTTCTAGAGAAATATCAAATGAAGTTATTTTCAAAATAATGTAACATTGAGGTTTATGGAGGGTCATGTGACCAGTTATGACATGCTGTTGTCTAATGAAATGTTTTAGATTGTGAAGATCCAATGATTTGCAGTTTCGGGTGAACAAAATATTCTCCATTCTATTTCAGTTTCCAAACAGATTTAATCCTTCCTCCATGATACACACCCCAAACAGTGTATTCTTATCTAACAGTAAAGATTATAACACTTACTTACCCGTAGTTTATAAAAGATCACGATAAATAGCCTTGTGTATTACGAGCGTGATGTGATACCCTTCGTATTCAACATGGCTTCCCAAAGAATGAACCAAACCAACAGGAGATTCATTTAAAAATATATGGAAGGAGTCTCCAGTGTCAGTGTCGGCGTCAGTGTCAGTGCGTTCTAACAGTCAGTCGTGGGAAAGTCTTTAAGATGGAGGGAATTGCATTTTGTTGTTTCAAAAGAAAGTCAAGGAACAACTGTTTGTAGCTGTTATAACCTTCATGCATTTTTGTCCATTTATAGTTACATTTGATTTTGTAGAATGACCATGAAACAAGTTAGTTCCTGTTACCTCTTATCTTTCTGTCGACAAACAGTTATTCATAATTAATAAGACCAAAAAACAAAAAAAACAAACAGCTTGCCAGGTCACCAAGAAACCCTAAAGCGTAAACTCCTCTGTCTTGAAGACTTTCCCGTGGTGGAAAACCTACCCACCCTGACAAAAATCACTGAAACTGGAGACTCCTTCTGTAATCTCCTTAGAGAAAACGTCACCATGTCAATGCTTCTAGGTTTTTTTTTCTTCATTTTTAAAAAAAAAAAAAATATATATATATATATACATATCTATATTAAAAATCTGTTTATTATTAGGTTTTAGATTATGTGGACCAGATGCGTTGTTACTATAGAAACGATAACGTTAGAATTAATGCGTTGATTTGAATTAGAGCTCCACTGCAGTCCGAGCTGCTGTTCTAGAAAATTAATCAACACCTTCGGACTCGAGACTTCAACATCTCTGTGCTGTAGATATTTGTATTGTTAACTGCTTTTTTTTTTTTTTTTTTTTGCGTCATTAATAAATGAGAAAATCCTTCAAATCGTTAACAAACTTTCTTTAGTTTCGTTGCTGGGATTGAGTCGAGAGTCAGTTCAGGTGAAAATATGGAGTTAAAATTCACGACGAATGATTATTCAGTGCAGGATATCGAACCACCAGCTGCCATTCCTCCAGAATCCCAATAACGCTGGAGGCCATAGTGAATGTTCGAACGTGGAGCATCGAGGTGATGCATTTTAAGACAGAAGACAGATTAACGCTGAGACGCAAACACGCACACGCTGAAAACCGTCTGAGATTAGGAAGGAATGATAGAATAAATTAATAAACTCAATGTTGTGGTTTTCAGTGCACACTGGTACCGTCTACTACTTCCTGTTTTACTATGACTCTGTAAGGACTAAACTGATGGCGTGCTGTGAAAAAATGAAGAAGAAAAAAAAAAAAAAAAAAAAAAAACAAGGGAAAAGGTATGTTTATTTCTGTTATACCACAGTGTCACGCCAACACTGGAATCGGCGTCCAACTACAACTCCCAAGAGACATTGCGGCTTACAAACATGGCCGCCAAGGACTCCAACTCCCAACACACACGCTTAAGCTCACCGCATTACTGCTCAAGCACACCTGGGCTCAATCTCTCTCACACACACACACACACACTTACCACACGGTCACCGCATCACTCAGTGTAGCCTCGTCTCCTGACATACGAAGTCTTTTCCTTTGTGATGGAAACAGTTTTGTTTTTAAATTGTATAGAAGCAAATCACGTTTCTGTGCCATACCTGTACGTATCTAAACAGTAACATGGCTGCAGAAGTGCTGTTTAGACAGACTTTAGGAAGAAATGAACATTTTTCTTGATTTAATTAACAAAAGCAGACCAGCTCACTGAAAATGAATGAATGAACATTGTATAAATCAAAATCAATCATTTTTGCAGTATTTTCTTTGCTAATCTCTTTCCTAATATCTCTAACATCTGAAAGTTATTCAGAACTTTTCTGTAGGCTAGCTCTAGCTACACATCCTTAATGATAATCTCTGTTCCAGAAAGCTCTATTCTCTCTCTCTCTCTCTCTCTCTCCATATATACACATACATATATATAAATAATGTCTCAGGTCATTTCCTGTCTTGTACCTTCTATAAATGTTTCTTTATTATCTGTGGTTTCTGTACAACTGTTTTTTTTTTTTTTTTTTTGACCAACACAGGGACCAAATCTGATATTTTGCTAATTGATTCTGAACATCTAAGCCTTATAACCCTGATATTTACCATAATAACAACTCTACATATTATATATATATATATATATATATATATATATATATATATATATATATATATATATATATATATATACACACACACACACACATATTATATATATATATATATATATATATATATATATATATATATATATATATATATATATATATACACACACACACACACACACACACTATATATATAGTGTGTGTGTGTGTGTGTGTGTGTGTGTGTAACCACAGGGTTTCCCCTCCAGCACTTTTATGTGAATATTTAAAATGCAAAAATAAATTAAAAAAAAAAAAAAAAAAATGCCTGAAATGTTATTAAAAAAAAAAAAGAAAAAAATAAGGCGGAAACGTTTGCTAAAAGTATATGAGTGTAAAACACTGATGGTGACGTTTTTTTTCTCATACTTTTCATACACTATTTACATAAACAAAGAATTTCTTAAAAATTAATGAACACAACACCAAACAAATAAATGAATGTTTGTTTGGTGTTGAGAAACGAGAAAAAACATTAAGCCGCTGTTTAGTCTCATTTCTTTATGAGGAAAAAAAAAAAAAATTACACTTTGGTTAATGTAGCTTTTCAACCGAATCACTTTTACGCCATCTTGAAGATTTTTTTGTACGATTGAAACACAAATTCTTTCAAAAGTTCATTTTCATAAATTCGTTTCAAAAATGGAATCGCAGTTTTGCTCTAACCTCATACTGATATCTTCACCTCTTTTCCTGGAAAGTAAGCTGTTAGCTTTACTGTAATGCTAGTTCATAATTTAGCTACCTTAATTTCTATGACACCATAGTACATCCACACACACACACACACACACACACACGTCAAAAAACTGTCAGACGTATTAAATTTCTCAAGATTATTTTTAATTTCTGCATTGATTAAAAAACGAACTGAGAAGTTAAAAAAATGCAAGTTTATACACTTTTTTTTTTTTTTTTTAAAGATTAGAGTTCTTTTAATACTGACAAGATGAACAGCATGTAGAGAGGAATGATTAAAAAAAACACACACTTCCTCTGCAGACAGGAAGTCCAGAATATTTCCCTTTTTATATAAAATGAAGCTGATGATTCTACAGAGACACGATTCTAAACAAAAAATGCTGTGAATAATCGGCATTTCCGCATACTCAGATATGTGCGCGTGTGTGTGTGTGTGTGTGTGTGTGTGTGTGTGTGAGAGAGAGATTTTCATCCTTATCCGGCTCTCAATTCAATTTCATATCTACAAAAAAAATTCAGCTTTCGAAGAACCGAACATAATCTATATACACTGTACAACATCTCTCGCAGGAAAAGTGTGTTATGATCCAGACGTCTTTCTCAGGTGTGTAAGTCGAGAATTGTGCTGATTTTGTGACATTTTTGTCCTGTTTCACCTTTAAACACACACGAAGAATGAAATGAACAAGTGAAAAGGGTTAATTATTTGTCTCAGGTGTGTTCGGAGACTAAAATGTGAAAAATCAAAACAAAAAAAAAAAAAAAAGGACGTTTATTTATTAATTGCTGATTTTAGTGTCACGATTTTTTCCCTTTTCTTCCAAACACACCCGTGGAAAAAAAAAATTAACTAAAAATAATTATATGTTGGAAAGTGTTGCACTTAATGCCATCCAGAAAATTTTGATTTGGGTTTTATGTCCTAAAAAACACACCTGAGCACAGAGTTACAGGTGTAGTGTGTTTCCTGTCTCAGGTGTGTGAGGTGAAGGAAAAGGATTGAAATGTTAGAAAAATATCTGATTTTGATTTGATCACACTGAAGAAAAGGAACTGAAATGGAAAAAAAATGGAAATTTCCAGAGACTGGTAATGAATATTCTACTGATTTATATTTTAGAAAAAGGAAATTAAAAAGAAAGGATGACTGTGCCCAAAAAAAAAAAAAAAAAATTGAAAAACATTCCCAACTTTCCCATATTTTCATCAATTTTCTTTGTTTTTTTATTTCCTGTCTCACCTGAAACAGGAAATTAACTTTATACAACTTTTAACCTTCAACTTTTTTTTAAAAAAACTGTGAAGCCAAAATAAATTAAAAAAAAAAAAAAAAAAAAAAAAAAAAAAAAAAAAAAAAATCACCAGACAGGAAAAAGTTATTTTCTTTTCAGGTGTGTTTGAAGCTGAAAAGGAAGAATTAAAGTCCCCAAATATCCTAAAAGGAAAAAAAACAAAAAAAAAAAACATTTAACTGATCAGAGTTTTCATCAGAGTTGTCCTTTTATATTTCCTGTCTCACCTTTAACCAGGTAAATAATCTTATATAATATTTAAATTGTTGATTCGAATTCAAAATGGGATAAAAATTATTCCCAAAAAATTCGCCAAACTACAAAAATTCCTAAATTTCGAGTTGTCCTCGCTAATTTCCACTAACACACCTGAGTCATGTACAAGTCATGTACAAGTGCTCATTTATTTTGCTCAGGTGTGATTTGGAGGTAAGACAGAAAAAATATTCCCAAAAAATCATTCTTCTGTTCTTTTTTCTTTTTCTTTTTTTAGTTTGGTGACTTGGCAGCTCGCAGGTGTGTTTTCACGCTAAAAATGGGACAAAAACAGAACAAATTTTTGCCAGAAAAAAAATCTCCAAAATTTGAAATTTCCAAAAAAGAAAAAAATTAATTTTTTAAATCTATTTAATTAATTAATTAATTAATTTATTTTTTAACTTTTTCAACTTTTCTCCCCTTCTCATTCTTCTCTTTTGGTTTGGCCACTCAGCAGCTCTCAGGTGTGTTTGATGTTGGTGTTTCTGGACGTTAGCATGTCCTCGCTAATTTGTCTGCTGTCTCACCCGAGTCAGGTAACTAACACATTGGAGACACATTTCTTTGCTCAGGTGTGTTTCGGAGATAAAAGAGAAAAAATATCCAAAAAAAAAAAATTTTTTTAATTGTCATTTTTCCTCACTCAAATTTATTCCCAAATTCTCCTCTTCTCTTTCCCTCAGGTGTGGTTTGAAGACGAAAACTGGGTTTTGGGACAAAAATTTTAAAAAAGAAAAAAAAAGACACATTTCTTTGCTCAGGTGTGTTTTGGAGATGAAACAGAACAAAAAATATCCCAAATCTGAATTTTCTATGCAATTTTTTCCCCATATGGTTTTCCTCATTCTTCTCTTTTTTGGTTTGATGACTTGGCAGTTTTCTCTCTCTCTCTCTCTCTCTCTCTCTCTCTCTCTCTCTCACTTACTTTCTCTCAAACTTGCTTTCATGCCTCTCTTTTCTTCTCTATTTCACAAAATCCAAAAAAAAAAACAAACAAAACAAAAACACTCCTTATTACTTTCGTCAATGATGATGAGTTTTTTTTTACGCTCATCTTTCTTTCCATCTCTCCATTCTATCTTTTCATTTTCAGCTCTCACACCGTGCATCATACTTACTATATACATGGCCTGCTATACTGAGTAAGACTTTTTTGCTT
>NC_069723.1:2429107-2474107 GCF_027358585.1 Pangasianodon hypophthalmus
TAAATGAAACAAGTCAATATTTGGTGTGATGATCCTCCGCTTTAAAAAAAATAATAGTATCTCAGGTGCAGTGTGTGCAGTTTTCTAAGGAAATGAGCTGGAAGTGTTACTGAGCATCTTGCAGAAGCAGCCACAGTTCTTCTGGAGACTTTGTCTGTCGACTCGCTTCTTATTTCTGCAGCGAAACCCAGCAGCCTTCATTATGTTTTTATCTGAAAAGTGGCTCTTATGGAATCTGCTGCTTTCTTTACTGACATACAAACAATTTTCTGTAACGTTTCATTTTGTGCTGGAAAACTAATGTTTGGAATCTAAAATGTTTTTGTACTGAATCAATAATGTAGAAGTCAGAAAATAAACCTCTATAACAAAGTTTGTACTTAAAAAAAAAAAAAAAAAAAAAAAAAAAAAAAAGGTGCCAAGACTTTTACACAGTACTGTATATATTTGTAAATGTTAAAATTTATTTTAATTAAAATGTTAATTGCAAAACTTTCGCATTAAAAAAAAACCTTTTCTTTAAAGTAAAGGTCAGTTTGCGTAAAATATATTAAAAAATGCTGAATGTTTCAGTTCTGTGGTTTCGAACTGAATCATATTTGGCTGAAAATCGATTAGCGTGGAGCCGAACGCGTCTGCCGTGGGCGTGTTTCTGTACTATATAGCTGTATATAGCTACTTCCTGCTATATTTCTATGCTGCTGTGTCTCTCTTGCGATTTTATGACTGCATTTACGTTTTTGGCCTTGATGCACGATTCCGATATTGTGTCAGTTTTTTTGTTTGGTCTGTTTACAGATATGCAAGACCTGACCCATATCTGTTTCCTGATCAGATTTACATCACTTTGTGCCAAAATGCGCTCGGCTGAAAACAACTTTTTATCGTAATCGTGTTGTTTCCATTGCCGTATTTGTATTTTGCCTTAAGTCCTTTAATTTTCCGTCAGCGTTCGAGACAGGAGCGACTTTATCCTCGCTTTGCCCCATCATTCAAATGATGAATTCTGAATTCTAGCCCAAAAAATTGTCACATAACAAAGAACACTACGGAATTAACAGGAGAATTGGATTTAGATGCGAATCGAACGAGCAGATATCAGATGTCTGTGAAAAACATCGGACTTCATTGTTATATAGAGGTTAAATGCAGCCTGTGTTTTTAAGCGCTTTAAAGCTAACGCGCATCAGCATCGAACTTTACCAAACAAAGTGTTTTATAAACAGAATCGATCAGGATAGTGGCAACAAACTGGAACTGTATTTGTAGCGGTGATTTGGAGCCACTTTTTTCCCCGATGTTTTGATGAATTTGTGTCACTGATGACGTCAATGCGCTCAAAACATGGAAATAAGGTCCAGACCACGGCTGTGAAAAATAAAAACTTTATTTTTATTTTCACTCAACGCTGACTAAAAACTGAGCAGTAATATCAAGTGTAGCATCAAGAGTACATTTTAAACACGTGTTTCAAAAAGTTGCACAATAAAAGTGCCACAATGTCTGGAAAGTGTAAATGTTTTTGTTTGTAACAATGTGCATCTGATTTCTGAGCGATACACGATTCCTGAGTTACGAAACGGAAAATAATTAGTGCAAACTCACTTTATCTGGTACTAAGAGTTAGAATGAGAGAGAGTGTGAGTATGTGTGTGTGTGTGTGTGTGTGTGTGTGTGTGTGTGTGTCCATTCTCCTGCAGTTGAGTCCTGGCTGACTTCTTGAGGCAGAGAAAGCAGACATTAATCTAGATGACTCTCACACACACACACACACACACACACACACACACACACACACACACACACACACACACGCCATTGTGCTAAACAGTAAAAAGGCATTACTTAATTTTACACACCCCTTCTGTTTCTGTGTGTGTGTGTGTGTGTGTATATATGTGTGTGTGTGTGTGTGTGTGTGTGTGTGTGTGTGTGTGTGTGTTTTCATGTATGGTCTGAAGCTACCTTCGTTTTCGATCGTATCAACTGCGTCGTTGACGAGTCGAATGACCGTCACTATGGAAGCTTGGAGAGAGAAATGAAGAGTGGTGAGAAACTCGCGCGCACACACACACACACACACACACACACACACACACACGCAAATCGTCTCGCCTGTACAGCAAAGTCAGTAAGTCACAGTGCAATTTCATTGTGTTAATTATATGCGTAAATCCGTAGCTCGCATTGGTCCACTGCAGCTGCTTCTGTGTTCTGATTGGCTGATGATGACCTAAGCTGTGACAAATGAGAGCCGGCGTATGTCATCATTCCCAAAAGTGAGGACTATGAAGACTCTCACACACGCGCACACACACACACACACACGATCTGAATTAATGATCTGATTATTCACCATTGGAGCGGTGATGCTGAAAATGATGACATACACACTTTCACACTCTTCACACACACACACACACACACGCTGCCATGGAGAGCTGAGGTGGGCGGGGCTTACCGTTGTCATCACAGGAGTCTGATTGGAAGGAGCTCAGTGACTGGACCTCAGAGTTGCTTCCTTTGTTGCTGCCAGAAAAACACATGACCTCCTCCAACATGTCCACTTTCCCTGTGAAGGTCAGAGGTCAAAAGTCAAAGGTCAGACACTCTACGACTTAAGGCTTATTCATTCCTAGGTTATGTTTCATATTTCCTGAATAGATCGAGAGAAATAAACACACACACACACACACACACACACACACACACACACAGTCACTGCTGTCACACTGAGAAGACGAATTTAAAGTGACATTTCAATTCAATCCTGTAACTTCTCTTTAATCTGCGTTTTCTTCTCTCTCTCTCTCTTTCTCTCTCTCTCTTTCTGCCTCTCTGTCCCTCATTGTAATTCTTACAACACACACACACACACACACACACCTCTGGATGTTGAGTCCGGGCAGAGTCTAGACAACACTTTTTTTTTTTCAAGTCTGAGACTTGGACACATCTCAAAAGTTCAATTAAATCACAAAATCCAATTGAATAGAAGAGAGAGAGAGAGAAAGAAAGAAAGCAACAAAGTCAGGACCAAAGAAAGAACAAAAAAAGAATGGAAGAAAGAAAGAAAGAAAGAAAGAAAGAAATGTGGACAGAGAGGGACTGGTTTTGTGAAATGATCGTAAAAGACATGCATGTCCACTAGAATACACGGTGCTAAAAAATCCTAAAAGAAAGAAAGAAAAAGAAAGAAAGAACACAAGAAATCAAGAAAGTCAGGACCAAGAAAGAAAGAAAGAAAGAATGGAAAAAGGAATAAAGAAGTAAAAAAGAACAGAGGGAGAAAGGAAAAAAGCTATAAGGTCAGGAGCAAAGAAAGAAAGAAAGAACAAAAAGAATTAATTAATTAATTAAATAAATAAATACAAAAAATAAGGACCAAAAAAAGAAGTAAAGAAAGAAAGAACAAAAAGAATGGAAAAAAAGAAAAAGAAGAAAGAAAAGAAAGAAAGCAGAAGAAGAAAGAGAAAGAAAGAAAGAAAGAAAGAAAGGAAGAAAAAAAGAATGGAAAAAAGAAATAAAGGAAGAGCGAAAGAACGAAAGCAGACTGTGAAATGATCGTAAAAAAATGTACGTTCTCTAGAATGCACTGTGCTAAAAAGAACTTGAAAGAAAAGAAAGAAAAACAAAAAAGAAAAGTAAAAGAAAAATGGTAAATGGTAAAAGAAAGAAAGAAAGAAAGAAAGTCAGAATGAAAGAAGGAAAGAACAGAGAAAGAAAGATATTTTGTAATTCAGATTCAGGAAAATTGAAAAGTGTAAAATTTACAGAAACAAAGACAAATGCAGTTCCAAGCAGCGATTCATGGGGTCCAAGCACTACTTTACTAACTGACTAATGGATTACAGTTTGCAATTAATGCACCATTTGTTCACTTCTCATCAGCAATTCATCATGGCTGTTCATGTGCAAGGACAATTACTGCCAATTAAGTTATGATTGGCTGTTGTATGCCATGTTTACTAACTGCTCCTGTTCCAGAATTCCTCAAAGTGGAGTCCATGAAGCACAGCTAGGGGGTCCATGATTTTTGAATATTCTTGTACACATTTTTTTAAAAAATGAGTCTAATATTTATGTTGGATTATGTTCAAAAAGTAAATCTGTACTGAGGGCAATCTGTGCGGAGTTTAAAGGGTTAAAGGGGTCTCTGGCTGGTTTAGGAGATAAAATGATCTGGTGCTTGGACCCCTAATGAGCAGAAGAAGTATAAGGAATGCCACGTTCCCACGACATTTGCTGAAACTTTCATGGTTCTTGTACGATGAACAGGACACATGTTGCCCCTGAGTTCGTCCACATATGGAGCATAGAAGGCAGGTATTTTTTAAAGGGGGCAGTCGTTATGTCAGGATAAAGACTTCCTAAAAATTCAGCCTCACTAGGGAGCTACCTTCTGATTGGAACACTGCGTATATATAGGACAGCTGAGGGAATAATAACTGCAGCTCTGACTGTGAGGGGAGGCGAGAGATGCTCGTATCCTGATTCGCCATGATTAGCAGGTCAGGAAGTATATACACACACACACACACACACACACACACACACACACACACTCAATCCTGTCTCTCTCACCATCGTCATCCTCCCAGCTTCTTTTGTTGCTCGGCGAGTCACACTCCGATCGGTTGGGTGCCACGCTGCACACGGCCACGCCCCTCCGTGCCATACTGCCCACCACTCTCGGTGACTCCGTCCCCTGTCTGAACGTGCTCATCTCAGTCAGCTCCACCCCCTTTCTGTCACCACCCCTTTTCTCCAAAGTCCCAAAGCACGGGGTGTACGCCATCGGTCTTACCGGGACCTGGGGTGGCCCTGATAAGCTCCGCCCACCCTCTGTGTAAAGACCGATGGGTTCTCCAGACAGTAAGCCCCGCCCACCCTCGGTGTAGAGGCTGATAGGGTCTCCAGTGCCACACTGCAGGGGAGGGAAGTGTCCGTTGGCTTTGTGCAGCAGTGCAGCAGTGGCCGGGTCCTGGACGAGAGACAGGTCGTTGCGCGAGTAGCTCTTCTGGAACACTTTCTTCCTGAAGGCGACGAACAGAAACACAAGTGCCATGATCAGGAACAGCACCACCGCCACGCCGATAAGCTCCTCCCGCCCAAAGTAGGCGGGGCCAGAGCGCATGTCGGGGACCAGGACGGGACGGATGGCACAGGCTCCACCCACAAAGCCTGGCGTGGTGCAGTTGCAGTAGAAGGAGCCGAAGGTGTTGACACAGGAGGCTCCGCCTTCGCAGCGCTCACCACGTTCACACTCGTTTACATCCTCCTCACACCTGCAGCGTATACACACACACACACACACACACACACACACACACTATTAGTCATATGTGTTTAGATGAAGATTATGGATTAGATTGAGACACTGTTATGAAATAAACATAAAAGCCTACTTTGAGACACACACACCCACACACACACACCCACACGGGTCTTGTATATGAGAGCGTATAAATTAGATTTCTACGACCTGCCATATTCATTTTTCATTGCTTTCAACTGTGCTGCTACATTTTCATTCTTCAAAGCACATCAAAGAAATGCAAGACCGTGTGTGTGTGTGTGTGTGTGTGTGTGTGTATGTGCGGGTGTGCAATTTAATTAAATCGGGCTCTGTGTGTGCGTGTCAGTGATAGAGGGGGCTGGCAATTAAATCCAATATGAGTAAAAGACTTAACTTTGAAAAAACAATGTTTTAAGTTGGTGTGTGTGTGAGTGTCTGAGTGTGTTGTGTGTGTGTGTGTGTGTGTGTGTGTGTGTGTGTGTGTGTGTGAGCAATGAATCAAAGAAAACACTGAGTTGGAGAGAGAGAGAGCAACAGAGAGATAGAGACTTCAGAATGAATGGATAAGAGGAGGAGTGAGAAATGAGGAGTAGATGAGAGCAATAGAGAGATTGATGGCTCCCTCTCCTGGTGACAGTGTGTGTTGCATCACCCTCAGTGTTTACAGGATTTCATTACACACTTCATTTCACTGAAAAATTCATAAACTTTAGCAGGAATACACCACTAACACCAGCATTAAACACCAGCATTAAACACCAGCACTAACACCAGCACTAACACCAGCACTAAACACCTTTATTACACTATTAATACACTATTAATAAACTGTTATTACACCACTAACACACCACTAACACTAACACTGATCACTAATGCATCATTATTACAGCAGTAATACTCTCTTAATACACCATTAACACCAGCACTAAACACCAATAATACACTATTAATACACCATTAATACACCATTAATAAACCATTATTACACCACTAACACTATTAATACTAATACTGATCATTAACACATCATTATTACAGCAGTAATACTCTCTTAATACACAATTAACACCAGCACTAACACCAGCACTAACACCAGCACTAACACCAGCACTAAACACCAATAATACACTATTAATACACTATTAATACACCATTAATAAATCATTAATAAACCATTATTACACCACTAACACTACTAATACTACTAATACTGATCATTAACGCATCATTATTACAGCAGTAATACTCTCTTAATACACAATTAACACCAGCACTAACACCAGCACTAAACACCAATAATACACTATTAATACACCATTAATAAATCATTAATAAACCATTATTACACCACTAACACTACTAATACTACTAATACTAATACTGATCATTAACGCATCATTATTACAGCAGTAATACTCTCTTAATACACAATTAACACCGGAATTAATACATGTATGCATATTTTATGCAACTTATATTATTTTTATTTATTTTTATTTTATCAATTAATTTTTGTCATGAATGAAAATCAGTTAATTATTACAATAATTTAAAGTGTGTGTGTGTGTGTGTACTGACGTGAGGCCAGTGTATCCCCTCTTGCAGCTGCAGAGGAAGGCGTTGCCGATGGGCTTACACACACCGCCGTTTCGGCAGGGGTTTGGCGCACACACACCAATCTCGGTCTCACAGCGCCGCCCGGTGTACAGAGGACCACAATTACACGAGAAACCTGACAGAGAGAGAGAGAGAGAGAGAGAGAGAAAGACAGACACTCTAAGCACCAGAAAATCCTCCACACACACACACACACACACACACACACACACACACAGCTGGACAAGCGTGCATTAATTATATGCCAAGCAGGAGAATAATGGCGTCCACCGAAAACGACTGCAGAGTAATTATGCAGTAATTACTTTCGCGCACACACACATACATACACTCACACACACACACACACACACACATATTATGAATATTCAGAGCTGATACAATAATCACAGCTGTCAGCCAGTTCGCCGAGTGTGTGTGCAGAGCTGTGTTTAGAGATTGACACTGATGAAGGGAAGAAACCATTAACACACACCGTGCTGGAAAAAGTGAGCTTTAGTCTCTAACTGAACACCTGAACACCTCTAACTGAACACCAGCACAACATGTTGTGTACCACAACAACGTCACCTTATATCCTGTATAACGAGCACATGTAGTGAGTAAGAGGACATTCAGGAGTGGAGCTGGGCTTAAGTACGTGAATAAATCCTGCTTAAGGACGAGTTCAGGGTGGTGAATGTTACCTAAAAATGTCAAAATCAAGCTAAATATCAGCAACGGGACAACACTACTGTGAGGAAATACATAAATAATGCAGGTCAAATATGAAACTTACGATAAAATTATAATACTGCTTCATGATTTTCGTTAGTTTAGTGGTAGGGGTAATATTCATTAAGGCTCATTAGTATTCCAATACTAAATATTTCAGGTAAACAAAACACACACACACATTTTCCTTACTTGTGAGGACTTGTGAGTGCTTCCCATTGACAAAATTATTAATTGAGGTAATTAACGCTATGCTACACCTAAATATACCTCTAACCTTAACCTCAATAAAAAGGAAACACTTCGGCTCTTTTCGTTCTTTTTTTGTTTAAATAAAAGGTGCAGAGACACACACACACACCTCCGTTGGGAAGGCTGGTGCAGGCAGCTCCGTGGGCGCAGGGTTGGCGTGCGCACGGATCATGGTGAAGCACACAGCCGAGCGTCACCTCGCCCAGCGCCGTCACCTCCACGTGTGTGTGTGAGCGTGTGTGTGTTGCTGCAGGTGCCTGTTTGTTGTGCAGTGGCAGCTCGACATCGTTCAACGCTAACGAGTCCAGGCAGCCCTGGAAACCGTCGCTATGCCACGCCCCCATTGAAATGGACCAATCGGGGCCAGGGAGGTGGGAAGCAGCCGGGGCCTGTTGTGTCCAGTCGTCTAATGAGAGGCTGCTGGAGTTTCGACCCAACTCGAGGGTCACGTGATGCCAGCGACCATCATTGATTGGTCGGGTGGTGATGGCGAGGACTCCACCTCCTTCAGAACAGCCCAGCTGTAGCTGGAGACATCCGTCCTCCATCTGTCAAACACACACACACCCACACACCCACACCCACACACATACACACACAGAGAGACAGGGCTTAAAGTGACAAGCAAACAGACAGTGTTTAGGAAATATATGTTGACAGAAGTTTCTGTGTGTGTGTGTGTGTGTGTGTGTGTGTGTGTGTGTGTGTGTGTGTGGACCTTTAGCATGGCACAGGGGGCGGGGTGTGTGTACAGGATCACGCCGCTACTCTGCAGTGTTCTGATGCGGAGCTGCAGTTTCACCTCATCGCTCTTCAAGCCGTCAATCACGTGGTACTTTATATAACTGTTGCCGTAGAAACTCAGAGAGGTGTGACCTGGGCACGCACACACACACACACACACACACACACACACACACAAACAGTTTTACTAAACATCTCTTTCAAAACACTTACTCTGTACATTTACATACATCTGTTGTAAATGTCTAGAAGATTTGCATATATTTTATGATGTCAAACAAATTATGAACATTGTCTATTGTCTGAGAAACTTAAAACACACACAGCACTTAGTAGGAACACACATGAACACACACACACACACACACACACACTAACACCCACATACCTGCACATTCTCCTAGTTTCCCTGGCGGGCACTGGCAGGCGTACGGTCCTCTGCTGTTGTCTGTCTTCACACACTGCATGTCATCAGGACAGACCACGTCCTCACACACCTCCGATATCGCAGAACATCGTCCATCTGCCAAAGAGAGAGAGACAGTGAGAAAGAGATAAAGATTTCAAGAAAGATACTTGGCAGGGTTCAGTACCAATCTTCATACCAGCTCAACACACACACACAACCATGTCAGTACTGCTAGTAAATAGTAACACAGTACTAGTAATAGTGATAGTAAATAGTTTACAGAATTATTTACAAAAATAAAGTAAAAGTTGTAATGGCATAAGTTTTCACCCATTGCTAAGAAACCCCTAAATAACCACCCTGTGAACACCATACCCACAGTGAAGCATGGTGGTGGTAGCATCAGGGTGCTTTTCATCAGCAGGGAATACTTTGCTCTTTCTGTTTAATCACTCGTGTTACAGTGCGTTATGATAAACAAATTTTGCACCAACGTTGTGCAAATCAAACTGTAAAAATCCCAATGAAGTCCATATCAGTTCCAAGGGGGGTGAATACTTTTGCAAGGCTTTGTATGAGATGTGTTCCCTTTCCACGACTCACCAGAGCAGACGCAGCGTGCGCTCCGTTGAAACCGCGGTGAGACGAAGCTGCTGGTGCTGGTGGTGTAAGTGAGCAGTGCGTGTGTGTCGAGTGTGATGGTCTGTTCGCAGCGCGCCTCTCCGCACTCCAGACCTGAACAGTTCTTATCCAGAACAGCAGAAACGCGCAGGACCTGTTCGAGCCGCCGCCGTGCTGCGCTTAGCTTCTGGCTCACCAGCGCTGCTGCCAGGAAGCCGCCACCCCCTGGAGCCTCCACAGCCAATAGGAGGTCAAGCTGGCCTGTGGTCTCCACCGGCTGCACACTGAGCACATGCAGGGCATCGGGCGTCCCTGTTCCCATGGCATCGGCGATGGCGCGGCGAACAGCAGTGAGATGACGCGAGACAAAGTCGTGCGGCGAGACGCGCTCGAAGCGCACTGTAACAGCGTGACGCAGCATAGAAGCCGACGCCCACTCCACGTGCACGCTCACGGGCACGCTCACGGAGAAACGGCCGTCCGTCACCGTGGCATTCAGAGAGTAGCGACCCGCGTCCAGACCGGAGAGAGCGATGATGCGTCCGTCACGTGGGTTCACCTGAGACAGAGGGAAAGATGGAGGCTTTATAGAACAGTACACAGTATTTAATATATAACCAATATTGGGAGAGAGCGACAGATATCACACACACACACACACACACACACACACACACACCTTAAAGAGGCTGTTCTGTTGGTGCGTGTGTCCATAGGTGAGGATGTCGAAAGCGTCCTGGTCCGTGGCATGAATCTGTCCAATCACACCTCCTGGGAACTCATCCTCCACCGTCACAATGTGGACGTGTAGCGGAGATGCTACAGGCATGTGCACGCTCTCCTCGATCACACGCACGTGCACGAGTGTGGTTGATGACAACGGCGGCCTGCCGGAATCACGGGCCTGGAGTGCCAAGATTGGTCAAGATAAATTAAAAACAAAAACCAATGAACCTGAGTTTAAAATATTAACATAATATATACTAATACTGACTGCTAGGCTAGCATATTATTGTGTCAATAGCTAAAAACAATAGTAAAAACACTAACTACCATAACTTCTAGAGTAGCACATTTACATTAAACACGCTAACTGAATGCACAAACTACCGTAACTCCTGGAGTAGCACATTTACATTAAACACGCTAACTAAATATACAAACTACCGTAACTTCTAGAGTAGCACATTTACAGTAAACACGCTAACTAAATGCACAAACTACCGTAACTTCTGGAGTAGCACATTTACAGTAAACACGCTAACTGAATGCACAAACTACCGTAACTCCTGGAGTAGCACATTTACATTAAACACGCTAACTAAATATACAAACTACCGTAACTTCTAGAGTAGCTCATTTACAGTAAACACGCTAACTAAATGCACAAACTACCGTAACTTCTGGAGTAGCACATTTACAGTAAACACGCTAACTGAATGCACAAACTACCGTAACTTCTGGAGTAGCACATTTACAGTAAACACGCTAACTGAATGCACAAACTACCGTAACTTCTGGAGTAGCACATTTACAGTAAACACGCTAACTAAATGCACAAACTACCGTAACTTCCGGAGTAGCACATTTACAGTAAACAGGCTAACTAAATGCACAAACTACCGTAACTCCTGGAGTAGCACATTTACATTAAACACGCTAACTAAATATACAAACTACCGTAACTTCTAGAGTAGCACATTTACAGTAAATACGCTAACTAAATGCACAAACTACCGTAACTTCTGGAGTAGCACATTTACAGTAAACACGCTAACTAAATGCACAAACTACCGTAACTTCTGGAGTAGCACATTTACAGTAAACACGCTAACTAAATATACAAACTACCGTAACTTCTAGAGTAGCACATTTACAGTAAACACGCTAACTAAATTCACAAACTACCGTAACTTCTGGAGTAGCACATTTACAGTAAACAGGCTAACTAAATGCACAAACTACCGTAACGTCTGGAGAAGCACATTTACATTAAACACGCTAACTGAATGCAAATGTGCTACTCCAGAAGTTACAGTAGTTTGTGCATTTACATTAAACACGCTAACTTTTACGGTATAACTTCAGGAGTTACGGTAGTTTGTGCATTCAGTTAGCGTGTTTAATGTAAATGCACAAACTACTGTAACTTAGTAGTAGCACATTTACATTAAACACGCTAACTAAATGCACAAACACCCGTAACTCCTGGAGTAGCACATTTACATTAAATACGCTAACTGAATGCACAAACTACCGTAACTCCTGGAGTAGCACATTTACATTAAACACGCTAACTAAATGCACAAACTACCGTAACTCCTGGAGTAGCACATTTACATTAAACACGCTAACTAAATATACAAACTACCGTAACTTCTAGAGTAGCACATTTACAGTAAACACGCTAACTAAATGCACAAACTACCGTAACTTCTGGAGTAGCACATTTACAGTAAACAGGCTAACTAAATGCACAAACTACCGTAACGTCTGGAGAAGCACATTTACATTAAACACGCTAACTGAATGCAAATGTGCTACTCCAGAAGTTACAGTAGTTTGTGCATTTACATTAAACACGCTAACTTTTACGGTATAACTTCAGGAGTTACGGTAGTTTGTGCATTCAGTTAGCGTGTTTAATGTAAATGCACAAACTACTGTAACTTAGTAGTAGCACATTTACATTAAACACGCTAACTAAATGCACAAACACCCGTAACTCCTGGAGTAGCACATTTACATTAAACACACTAACTAAATATACAAACTACCGTAACTTCTGGAGTAGCACATTTACAGTAAACACAGTAACTGAATGCACAAACTACCGTAACTTCTGGAGTAGCACATTTACAGTAAACACAGTAACTGAATGCACATTTATAAAACTTAACATACAGCATCTTGACTATCACTGTTGCTCTCACCTCAACCTGAATGACATACTCCGTTCTCTCAGACCTGCGGAACATCTGATTGGACGTTATAAGCCCCTCCCTGTCCAATGCAAACCACATCCCCTCATTTCCCGAGAGGATGTTGAAGTGGAACGGCGGGCCGTTGTGGGCGGCGTCTTTATCGGTGACTGACAGCTGCAGGATGCTCGTCCCAACTGGCTTATTCTCCTGTCGATCAAAAAATGAATCATAATCAGATGCTGTATATTTTAATATCCATTTTTATACACTGATATATTACTGCGTCACTCATCGAGTGTACCTGAATAACCGCCGTGTGATTTGCTGGAGAAAAAGTGGGCGGGTTGTCGTTGATGTCGGAGATGTCGATGTTAACGATCACAGTTGAAGACATGGAGGGAGTTCCGCTGTCCAGAGCTCTTACTGCCAACGCATAACCCGCAATCTGGAGAGACGGACACGATAACAAACAGACACAGAGAGAGAGAGAGAGAGAGAGAGAGAGAGAGAGAGAGAGAGAACAAGATTATAGAATAATTATAGAATATTTTTTACACAATGGATAATAATAGGGGTTAAAATTGGCAGTAAAATGTATAATATGATACACCAAAGATAGATTTTTAGTGAAAGATTATAGCTGTAAGACTTCTAATATAGATATTTTTTTAAAAATTATAACCACTAAAGTAAACTTTTTAATAAAAATTCATCACTTATATACTCTGATTTACTAACATCCCAAATAAAGAGGCTAATGTATGCGTGTAATCTGACAAACTGCGTATGATTTACAAAGAATAATGAATCAGTGACATCATGTGCTAATAAAGGGAGAGGCACCAATGTTGTAATCAGGTTTTTGTATGTGCTAATAGTTCTGCTGAATTCTCTCAGAAGGTGTTGATTAATTTTCTATCACAGCAGCTCTGTCATTAGCTCAGGCTGCAGATCACAGGTTTCTATTCATTGTTTCTATAATAACAGCTCATTCACAGTCTTGTTAATTAACCAAGATGCATAATCACTGATATGGCGACAGTTTCTGTAATTATTTATTTATTTAACATTTATGGAAGGAGTCTCCAGTGTCCAGTGCTTTTTAACAGTAAGCTTTCCATAACTGGAAAGTCTTCATTGTCTAATTGTAATAGCACACACTTCAAGAGAGAGAATTAAGAGAGGTTGGTGAAGGAATGACTGTTTATAGCTGTTTTAACAATTAAATTAAATGTAACTATAAATGGATAAAAAGCAAGTGTCGTTTGTAATCATTGTCGAATTGCCGTGATTTAGTAAAACACTCAAGGATGTGATGTTAGTGGAAAATAATCAATTTCAGGGAGGTTACAAGGTGGTAACAATCAAAGTCACTGATTAATTTACTAGAACTGCATGCCCCTGAGCATTTTATTCTTTATTTGATACCTGTAGTAAAGTTTGTATCTTAAAAAGACTCAACTGAAGAAAAAAAGTGAAACTGAAAGTCGTGTATAATGCTGATTAAAGGTGTACTTTAACTAAACTAAAACTTTAAAATATGATATGAACACAAAATAACTTTAACTAAACTAAAACTTTAAAATATGATAGGAATACAGAATAAAAGAGTGTGTTCTGTTCATAAGGTAAATGTAAATGAAACACATTTTCATATGTGGAGAAGATGTAATCTATAAAAACGTTACCGCAATGACAACAAGTCAGAATTTTGTGATACATAATTTTGAGAACAGACCTATGTTAATTTAATACCTGCCCTTCAGTTGTATTTTTATATCTATTTGCACATAAAGATGGTTCTTGAAGTGCCATTCAAGCTTAAGTGTCAGTTTAATACCAATAAAGTAATGGATTGGCATGTTTAAGTAGAAATGATTTTTTTACTCAATAGATAGTTGATAATTTGGTCTCCGACATGGTGAGCTTGTTGTCATGGAAACCGTGGTGTTGTTCCTCACCGTTTCTCGATCCAGCTGTTTGTTGACTTTGATCTGGCCCGTCACTGGCTCGATGAAGAACTGGTTCTCGCGGTCGCCGCTGACGATGGAGTACAGGATGTCACCGTTCACCTGGCTGTCGATGTCTTCGGCGGTCACCTAAGCAACCAGAACAACACGTCATCACGTCGCTCAGAATCCCACCATCCCACCGTTGATTAAACAGTAACAGTGATAGTTTCATAAACAAGCTACAGAACAAGCTACAGTAGCACAAAGCTGTTGCTCTCTTTCCTTTTCTGGTTGTTGTTTATTCTTTTTAATGTTGGATGTGGGTACCTTGACGACGGCATCACCAATGTTAGCGTCCTCCCTGATGATGGCGCTGTAAACGTCACGCCCAAACATCGGCGCATTATCATTGACGTCCGTTATATTGATGTTCACCATGGCAACAGCGGTGAGGGGTGGAGTTCCGCCATCGCGAGCTTCTATTGTGAGAAAGTAATCTTTACAGGTCTCGAAGTCCAGAGGGTGAGACACGGAGATCACTCCTGCACAAACACACACATCATCATGCTCTTAAAACACACACTCTACACACTACAAAGGTCATCTATAAATAGTATGCATTCTTCTGCACTGTTATTCCATAGTATATCTAATGTAGTGTATAACGTGCCTTTGAAAGAAAATAAAATGCTATAAAAAATGGCACCTAAACAATGTACTATGCGGTGAATAGGGTGTCGTCACTGACACCATCCATGCGTAGTGTCTTTAAATATCTATGCAAAGCAATTATTAATGAAACTTAGAGCAAACGTGAGCTGTAAGCTGAAAAGTGTCCGACTGCGTGTGTGGGAACGAGATTAAGTGAGTGAAGAGGCGGGTGGCTGCGATTTAGGACACAAACGGCCTCAGGCTGTCTATATCTCAGCTTTATATACTGGCTAGAACAGCGAGAGCTGAATTGCATTATAGAATGAAATATGTGTCTGTGTGTGTGTGTGTGTGTGTGTGTGTGTGTGTGTGTGTGTGTGTGTGGTCCTATAACTTCTGTGGTCAAAAAAGCATGGATAAATTTCAGCCTAACAAATTTCAATCACTTTTTTTTGACAGATTCATTCCAAACACCAGAGCAAGCAGTGTTAGCTAGCATAGGATTTAGCAGCCAGAATAATGCTGTCACAGTTACCATAGCATCTATAAAACCTTAAACTAAATATCATTATATTAATGTATGTCAAAAATTTTATGCCAGCTATCTGTGATAAATACTATTTAGTAAGCATTTTTAGCTAGCTACCTACATATTTAGCAGTTACAATAAAGCTTTCCAGACACAATAAACACTGGACGCTGCTTGTGTCTACGTCTCAATACTAAATACTAACATACATAATGTACTGTATAGCGAGCATTCCATGCTAGCTAATTAGCTAAATGTTTATCAGTGACAACAACGCTTTCTCACAAGAAGGCCCCCGGCTCTCAAAAGTACCTTTACACACAAAAGATTGTGTAAAGAGATTTTCTTAGAAATCCTGTCAGGTTAGCTCACTTTAGCCAGCTGAACAGCATTAGGAGTGAAAATTATGAACATTTTATAAACAAGACAAAGATCCTCTCAGAAAGCCTGTCAGATTTAGTTCATGTTAGCCAGCTAACCAACATTAGCAGTGAAAAGTATTAATATTTATGAATATGACTTCAAAATCCTCTCAGAAATCCTGTCAGGTTAGCTCATTACCCATCAAAAAAATATTAGCAGTGAAGATTAGTAACATTTATAAATACGACTTAAAATCCTCTCAGCAATCCTGTCAGGCTAACAGAATAAGACATATGTATACTGATTGACCATATGTAACTAGTACAACAATAGTACAACTTTCGATAGATGCTATTTGGAAATTGTGTTATCTAACTAGTGAAACATTTAGCCACCATAAAAATGCCATGCCATGACTTGGGATTTTGTTTAAAACTAGACATACTAAACAGCGGTAGTAGTAATAACATTATGTCTAGTAGACTAGCAGTACCCATCTTATCTTATCTATAAAATGGTACTATGTTGGCTTGCTACTTAGCATGCTAGTATACTAGCATTTGGGACACAGCCATACCAGTTTGTATAAGATTTGTCTTCTCACCTGTGTGTGTTTCAATGCTGAAGTGCCCTTGAGCGTTCCCAGATCGGATGCTGTAATAGATGTCAGCGTTAGTACCGATGTCCTTGCTGTGTGCATGGACACGCAGCACTGCGGTGCCAGCTGCTGCATCCTCGCCCAGCGTGGCACTGTAGTCACGCCGCTCGAACACCGGAGGGTTGTCATTTACATCCAGCACGGCAATGGTGAGGTTGGCAAGAGACGAGAGACGGTAGGGGACACCTAGGTCAGACGCCCGTATTACCACAAGGTACGAGGATTGGACCTCGCGGTCCAGCGGACGCTCCAGAGCCACCACACCTGTCCACTTATCGATGGAGAAGACACCTTCAGCCGAGTCTACTAGTGAGTACACTACTTTACGGCTCTCACCTGAGACAGAGAGACAGACAGAAAAGGAGAGAGAAGATTACAGATGGAAAATTGATGCATAATGCAGGCTTGTCTGATTACAGTTTCTGCAAGGTTTTTGCCCCTTCCTTTTATTAAAAAAAAAAAAAAAAATCCAGAGCTTTTTCATAATTTCTCTGGACGTTTTTTTTAAACTTTCAAAGCTTTCCATGTTCAGGTTTGGTGCTAAATATGAAAGGTCATTATCAATGTCATTGTGAAATGTGATATGCATTCAGGGGACGGAATTAGTGCAGAAAATAAGGGAATGTCCAAAGACAACCAAAAATCTTGGTGTCTTCCTTTGACTACAGACTCTCCATACCTTTGTTCCAGATTTTTAATACTTTTCCATTTCTGGAATTGAATGCCTAAATCTTTTCAGATTTTAAGATGTGTACAAGAACCCCTTTTCTGGTTTTCAGGTGTTTTGCCACAGGATGGCTTTGGAAAGGTAAAGAAATGGTCTAATGCTGTGTTCGAGGCGAAGTTGCCCCCCTCAACTTGAAATTTCATCTCGTCAACTTGGGGTAGTCTTCTCAATTACCAGTTCCTTCCCTGTTTACAGAGTGACATTAAATCAGCACGGCTGCTCCCACTGTGAACAGAGTAAAGTCCCCAACAATTTCAGTACGAAATGTTGCATGAATGCTTAAAGTTCTAGTAGAACAGAAACAGTAGCCACTCAGACCTGTAACTCTAAAAGTGCGGTTAAAGTAGCTTGTTAAGAGCGTTACATACTCTGACAGAGCAAACAATTGACACGCTTTCATGGAGGCGTCCATATTTTTTTTTCCACTTCGCATGTCGAACAAGTGGAAAATTATGTTCTTACAATTTGCAAATTAACACTTATAAGGCACCACAAATGCAGCACAAGGTTTCAAGTACAGAGCCTCTCATACACCAAGACTCCTCCTTGTGGTGTCATATGGTAACTGAGGTTCTTGCATCTCCAGGCAAAATCAGGAGCATATCTCAAGACTGCTGTGGGCTCCACAGGATGGTCTCCTAAATGGAGGCAACCACTTGTTGCCCCTCTGCCTTAGGGGCTAGTCTTGCACTACAAACTGAAATAAGCAAGTGCTGGGGGTACAAACTTGCACACTTTCATAAAGCTGTAAACCATGTCTAAAGGTTGTCACAACCTCAAGCCCAAAAACTTTCATAGGTTGGATGAACACACTGAAGCCATCTCAATCCAGCCCAGAATACAAATGTTACCAAATTTTAGCATTCTACAAGAGCAACATGATTCTTTCATTTTTACAGAAACTCTAAAAGCAGTTTGAAAGTTTTTACAAGTCCAGACCATGCCTTTAACTGAGTGGTATGGAGAGTCATTGTGGATTGTGGGGGAAGAAGTCTGAGAACTTGGGTTGGAGCTCCAGGGGGCTTCTGCAGAGGTGGCGGGGTGGACTCCGTTTAGAAGAGTGAAGGGGAACAACAGGTAGTTAACTAGGAAGAAAGTGGAGCTCCATTAAAATTCACAAGATACCCAATCCAGGCAACATTCCAGCTGGAGCACTTTATCTGTCCATCAGCCAGGTCTGAGGGGAAAGGTTGCATCCGTCAGAGGTATTAAAATTGGCAAAAAATGATGATAAAGCTGTCAACAGAAACAGCAGAAGGATATTGCTGATATCATTACAGGAAAAGTTCTAAGTAGGGTCCTGCAGAACTGCTGCAAGAAACTGCTTTGAACATTACGTTTTTTTTTTTTTGGTTACAAAAAAGTTGATCATTCTCTAATTTTACACAGAAAATCTAATAATCGTAAAAAAGACTTTACCACAAGGCACCTGGGCCAGACAATGTTCTAGCAACCTCCTGAGCTGGACTGTCAAACATACCATACCCAATTACCAGAGATCTTTTGCCTGTTCATTAGCCAGTGAGAAACAAAGGTAAAAGAGCTGTCTTGGAAAGTAAAAGAAAGTAGAAGTACAGTAGAAGAGCAACATCATTATTATCCACTGTAGGAAATCTTTTAGCTAATGTTCCTCTTTAAAGAGACATCAACAACAAAACAGACACACTATATGGCCAAAGACCTGACCATTACACTGACCATTACACTGATATGTGAGCCTTCCCCAAACTGTTGCCACACAGCCAGGTCCATGAAGACATGGTTTGCCAAGGTTGGAGTGGAAGAACTCGAGTGGCCTGCACAGAGCCCTGACCTCAACCGCCTTGAACAATAAATGAGAATGTGGTCTTCTCGCCCGACATCAGTGCCTGACCTGAAAGCACAAATCCACACAGCTACTTTCCAAAATCCAGTGGAAAGTCTTCCCAGAAGAGTGGAAGATTTTATAGTGGGGGGCAAGTCTGAAATGGGATGCTCAACAAGCACATATGACTGGTGTGATGGTCAGATGTCCACATACGTTTGGCCATATAGTGTACTTCCAAGAGTTTCCGTTTGACTTTTGCACAAAATAAAGTATAGTAGACACTGTTATCACATCCAGGCAGCTGCTGGAAGAGTGTAAGGAACAGCATCAGGACTTGTTTTTTGTATGAATCAACTTGTCCAAAACCCTTGTTGCAGTGAACAAGGAGCTGTTGTGGAAATCCTACAAAATTGTGACTGCTCAGAAAAAAAAATAACCTGCATCCTTCAGGAGGTCCACATGTCCTTAAGCGGGATGGATTCTGAGTCTTTCTGTGTGAGCAAGACTGTATCCCCAGACCAGGTTGTCTAAGTGTGTCATATCCTACTCTATCAAGACATAAAACACAACACTAGTTTCATCATAGGATTCTGTCTGGATGAAATGAGATTTCACGGCAGTACAAAAGCCACCTCTTGCCACATACTGAGCTGAGAGGATCTCAAAAGAATGCTGCTGTACCGTCTACAAGAAAATGGGGTTAAACATCTGAAAAAAAAAATGTCAGAAACTGAAATCCTGGCCAACTGTAACTGTTCACCGTCAATGGAGGCATGTTGTCCACAGTAACACAGCAGAAACATCTTGGCAGCATTCTGTCCTTAAACAACAACATCGCCTAAAGCAGGCCTCAGTCTCTTTTGGTCAGCTAAAAAAAATCAGAAAAAAAACTGCACACAGCGACTACAGTGGCTGTCTATCAACTCAGTGTTTTCAGCAGATTCTTGGCATTTTCTTGAGGGGAAAAAGCTCATTCTGAAACTCATTCTGCAGATTGCAGTTTATAAACACTTGGACATGTCACACATATGGACATGTGGTCGCTACCCAGAGAGATCCTGTTCAGATCCTGTTCAGATAACTAATGTCTGTTTCTAGTGGGATGAAAAGGCCGGATTAAAAAAACAGCCAAGGACAGTTCTCAAATCCTGCAAAATCACCCATTGAGCTGCTCACACATCAAGATCACACTGGAGATAACGGCATCAGGGGGTGCTCCTTTTTGAGCAGAATGAAAACCACCAGAAGTGGAAACAATGTGAACGAAGGCATGTAGCAACACTGCAGAACAGATCGCACACAGGACTGCACACACACACAGGAACTCATCAATAATGCAGGGGAAGTTAGAAAGCACCGCATGTATGTATGTATGTGTGTGTGTGTGTGTGTGTGTGTGTGTGTGTGTGTGTGTGTGTGTGTGTGTGTGTGTGTAGTTCGTACCCAGGTCTGGATCTATGGCATTTAGCTGTGTGAGTAGCGCTTTCGCAGCTGTGTTCTCGTAAACGCTGGTCTTGTAATGGGCGGAGCCAAACCGTGGAGGGTTATCATTAACATCCAGTAGCATGATGGAAACAGTTGCCTCACATGAAAGCCCACCCCCGTCTGTTGCCCTGGCAACAAGAGAATACCGCTCAACTTTCTCCCGGTCCAATGACGTTGCAGTTTTTAGCTCTCCTGCAAAACACACACACACTAAGTCGTCATCATCATGATGGACAGACAGAGAGATAGACACAAATAGACAGATAAACAGATAGATAGATAGATAGACCTGTGTAAGGGTGTATCGTGAAGTCCTCAGCCCCGCCCCCTGACAGTGTGTACTGTAGTTGTGCGTTAGAGCCAGTGTCTGCATCCGTCGCTCTCACTCTCAGGATCAGATTTCCAATAGGGACATCCTCTGAGACAGATGCAGTGTACATCACCTACACACACACACACACACACACACACACACACACACACACACACACACACACAGAAACAAATGAGGCACAAGCACAAATACATGTACACACACAAAGTAACTGTGTGTCCATGTTTTTCTGTGTGTATGTGTGTGTTGGTGTGTTTGTGCATGTCTCACCGGGTCACACACGGGACTGTTGTCGTTGGCATCGGTGACGAGCACATGGACGGTTGCTGTGGCAACATGGAGGCCGTCCGTTGCCGTGACGTTGATGACGTAACGTTCTTGCTGCTCACGATCCAATGGCCGCTTCACGTACAGCTTCCAATCAGAGGAGAGTAAACTCAAAGCGAACACATCGCCACGGTTACCACCTGCACGCACGCACACACACACACACACACACACACACACACACACACACACACACTACTTAACAACTGTCCTTATTATTTCTGTTACGAGGCTGTCTTAAATCACACCATGTTCAATATTTTCTATAGCTAGTATTGTAGCTAGTTATACGAGTAGCTAGTCTTGTATGTAGCTATGACAACATTTTACATTTTTGAGAGAAAACCTGGTAGAAAAACAAGTGCAATGCAGCTTTCTTTCTCACACACACCTCACAAGTCTCACACACACACACACACACACACACACCTCACAAGTCTCACACACACACACACCATTTACCTAATGGACACCAGCATTTTTGTCCCCATTACATCTTTCATTGCCTTGAAGTTGGTGGGTGAACATGATGTCATTCCCATAAGGCAATAAAAATGCGCACACTCACAAACACACACTCACAAACACACACACACACACACACACACACACACACACACCTATATGTATTAATAACCGCTGCCATTTGTGCCAGGCTCATTAGTATAAATTGTAATAATCACACCTTTTATTTTCATTTATGTTATTAAGGTCAAACTTTAATGAGCACTAATTTATCTCACTCACACACACACACACACACACACACACACACACACACACACAGACAGACAAAGAGAGAAATGGTAGAATGATGGATAGAATAAATTAAATGGGAACACAGTAATCTAAAACAGTTGGCTCAATAAATGTCCAGTCAGTGTGCCCTTAAGCAGGCATGTATATATACACACACACACACACACACACACACACACACTCTTATTTATCTAAATAGACAGTTAAATTTGACTCTGTTGGAGGCTAATAACACATAGAAGGGCTCTTTGTCTTTATCACTTTATTTCCTCCTCCTCCCACTTTCTCTCTCCCTCTCTCAATCCACTTCATCACTTGCTGTTATTTGCTCTTTAATAATTTTTTTCTTTTGAGTCAACAAAAGCAACATCAACCAATTACCAAAGAAGACACACACACAGAGACACACACACACACACAGACACACACACACAGACACACACACACAAAAGCAAATCCTCGTTTTGCCACCAATGACCTCTGGCTCTTGTTTATGCCATTCTTGTGATACACACAGAGCTCAGACAAAGCATGGACAATTCAACAAAAACAATATGAAATGACTGAAATGAGTCTCTCTCTCACACACACCCACACTTGATTAACCCTCTTTGTGATTTAATAAATGAATGAATATAAAATATAATGTTTACACAGTTTTCTGAAAAGTTCACATTGTAAAATATTACAAATTCACTTTATAAATACCTTTACATACATTAAATTTTACTCAAATGGGACACAAGTTCACTAACAATCATTTACAAAACAACTGAACATTGAAAAGTCACTTGAAGTTTGTCAAGGTGCCATTTTTTTCACATTACTGACATCACTGACACAATTTAAATTAAACTTTCATCAGAGAGAGTTTATGTAAATAACCGTCTTTAACCAGGTTAAGATGAACAAACAAAGTCAATCTGAGCACTTCTTCGAGGTTTGACTTAATAATGGCGTAGCCGTGCGCTGTAATAACGAGTCAGTCGATTTTTACTCTCGTTACTGTGACCCTGATAGTCGTCTTTCATCCTTAGTAAATTGCACTGTTGTTTCATTAATAAGCACTTTTACACAACTCAAAATTACTAAAACAATATCTAACTAGTGAACCTTCAGTGAACTTAAAGTGACTACACAAAAAACTCCAGAACAAACAGCACATCAATATAAAAATTTAATATTGTTGGTATAATTGTTAGTTAGTGAAGATAGTATAAAGCATTTGTCATTAAATTTGACACTCTTCAATAAACGCTAGCAAAATTGTGCTAGTTTAGAAAGTAAGAGGGCAGTCTACACTGCAAAAATTTGTTTTAGCAAGTAAAAATATCTTGAATATAGGCAAATTTATCTCGTAAGATTACAGTAAAACAAAGAATACGATTATTACGCCTATTTCTAGATATATTTAGAAATTTCAAACTTTAGATGATCTTATTGGTCAATAATTTTGCCTATTTATATAATTTGTTTATAGGAAGAAGGAAAATTATCCACTAATAAAATAATTAAAATTTTTTGGTTATATCATATATCATTTGTTTCTGCAGAAATCCATTTTGTGCAGATTTCTGGAGATAGCGAAAGCTACCGTTATTATGCTCGTTGTCGTGGTTACTTTCCAGTATGAGGAGCGTTGCTTTAGATCTATGATTAGTCTGTTTCTTTGAATAAACATTAGACAGTTTTCTGATTTGTGAAAATAACACACTTCTGTCAGCCAATCGGGAATTCTCCATGGTCATCGCATCGACCAATCAGAATCAAGTATTTCACGTAGACACAGTGTAATGTACAGTAATGTACAATAGCTGTGGCTGGATTCATATAAAATATGTTTGAACAAATATAAAACTCTTGCAGAATCACAAGTGTGTTGAGTAACAGGGAAACACACACACACACACACACACACACTCATTAACCTTTTAATCAGCATTTATAACCTCATACTAAATTATCACTGCATCTTAATAACCAGAACATAATAAAATGTGTGTGTAGTTGCAGTGCTTACGTATAGTCCCACTAAGTCTTCTTGTTATAAAAAAAAAAAAAAAAAAAAACCTAATATGACAGTGTTCTTAGATGTTCCCTATATTGTGTCTGTATAAGGAAATGAGACAGCCCACTTCTTGAAATACGAATTGGACGATGTATACATAGCGCCTGCACTACAGAAAGTCCCGCCTTGTTTGTAAAGATGACAAAATAGTCAGGTCTATCAGTTTCTTAGACTGAGATCAAATGCCCTGTCTCTCTCTCTCCTCGACAGTCCTGACAGTTTTTCGACAAAAGTCCTCATAGCAGAAGACTGATTATGGTTTAACTTTGTCACCATGTCAATAACAGCATAGCTAACCTAAAAACGGTATCTCTAAAAACGGCAGTTACACATGAGCATCTTCTAGCATAACACAATCTATTTAAAGACTAACACTAACTAATACATTACGAATAACACCTTACACTTTAGCACAGACATAAACAGAGGAAAAAAAATATTTGGCAACTATAATGGAAATAAACTGTAAAATCCAGATTAGCTAACTGAGCTAAAGCCAAGCAGTAGGGGTGAATATTAACCTTATGGTCACACTAGCAAGCGACGTGCCACCACAATGTCCACGACAGCAGCAAAGCGACAAAGTGACATCTAAACTGAGACTTTCAATTATATGCAAATTAGGTATGACACAGTAAAGAGACGAATCCAAACAATGATTCCTCAGACCAGTCTTATGCCGCGTTCGGTCCGATGTTTCTTCAATTCCCCGCTCAAAACGTTTGTTCTTATCAGCAATTAATTCTTGCTGATAAGAAAAACTTGCAAATGTGGTTCTTATCCTGTCATATATGACCTCTTATTAAATATGTACAGAGATATTACAAAGAAAAATAAAGCTTGGAAGGAAGTAGCAGAGATCGTTGAGTTTTCTGGTGAGTGTAAATAGCTAGTAGCTTGCTTTGCTAATCTGCCAATGAAGCTAGTACAAAGCCTAGCATGTAACATGTCAATAAAAAGGCTGTAAGCTGTACATGGTGCCAACTACCTTTTTACAACAGAACAAAAAAACAGCCACAGGCAAAAACGGTAGAGGTTACTACACGCCCACAAGAGACAACCTACAGAAAATACTATTCTATCAGCAATATAGTGCACTTCATAGGGTGTAGGGAGTAAGAAGCCATTTGGGATTCTTCCTTTTCTTCAAGCTGACAATCATCAGTAGCTTAGAAACAACTGTAAATAAAAGTGAACGTTTAGAAACGTGCATGCGCAGTAGCCGGAGCAAACCCGGAAAAAAATTGTGTTATTGGAGCCAAAACCTTGTAATATTTTTGTCAGGTTTTGAAACGTCAGCTTTCGTTCAGGTTCATGAGTCTCTCTTTATTCGAGTAAAGAGCAGGAAATAACCGCTCAGGCATGTCGCCAAGACCGGACAGACTTTGCCATAAGGTGTTGCGTCTGTTATCGCCGACTGTGTTGATGTTTTGGAGACACAGTCATTGTGCTTCCATGCACATTAGTCAGGATGGTTTATAGCCAGTTTATTTGTGGCACAGTGTAGTTACAGCATTAGCTGTATTTATTTCATTTAGTTCTGTTAATTAGCTATGTCAGAGGGTTTTCACTCTTTTTTATAGTCAGGGGCCTTTTAACTTATTTTTACAGACAAGCTTACATTCAATTTAAATGCGTATAATAATACCCTGATCAACCACTTTAATAGAAACAGTGCCTCAAGGTTTGATGCGTCCTGCATTCTACAGATGCTTTTCTGTTCAGCACGGTTGCAAAGAGTGGTTATTTGAGTTAACGTAGCCTTCCTGTCAGCTCAAACCAGGTTGGCCATTCTCCTCTGAGCTCTTCATCAACAAGGTGTTTCCGCCCACACAACTGAATGCTTTTTGTTTTTCGCACCATTCTGTGTAGAGACCAGTGTGTGTTTGTGTGTGAAAATCCCAGATCAGCAGTTTTTCTGAAATACTCAAACCATTCCATCCGGCACCAACAACCATGCCACGGTCAAAGTCACCGAGATCACATTATTTCCCCATTCTGATGTTTAAAATGAACATCAACTCCAGCTCTGCATTATTTTATGCATTGTGCTGCTGTTACATGATTGGTATTGGTTGATGAGATAATCATATGAATGAGCAAGTGTACAGATATTCCTAATAAAGTGGCCAGTGTGTGTGTTGGCTATTTATTGGTGCCAGAGAGGTTTTTTTTTTTCACCCACAGAGCCCATTTTTATTAAAATTAGATTATATTCCAGTTGGCATTATAACTGACACTCGTGGACTCCACTGTCAGAACCACGAGTCTATGTAACCTTGCTTTCATTCTTCTTCACTTCTCCTCTCTCTTGTTCTGACATCTGGCTCTATCTCTTTTTCTATTTCTGCCTCTCCTTCATTTTCTGTCCATCTATTCCTTGTCACTTTCTCACCGTTTTCACATCCCCCTCCCTTCTCCATTATATGTTTATATCACACTTCTGTCTAGGGGTGCGAAGAGTCCATTAGTCAGTGGTTTGACCTTTGAATTCGTCTGAAACCGAAGGGATTTAAACATCAAAGAAAGAGAAACAGATGTAAGAGAAAATGAGAAAAAAGGAGACTGTGAAAAAAGAGTGCTGTTATAGTATCATCCAGAGCAGCACACAGATACATAGAACTGTAATTGAGTTGTGTGTGTGTGTGTGTGTGTGAAGTTGAAACTTCATAAAATTACACTCAGAAAATGTTTACAGCCACTGAGGCTGTGCTTCAATCCAAATTCTGCCTTAGTCAAAGTATGTGTATGTAAGCACACCCGTGTGTGTGTGTGTGTGTGTGTGTGTGTGTGTGTGTGTGTGTGTGTGTGTCCGGGAACTCATGAATTATAAACCATGGCAGCTCCCTAATGCAATGTTATGAATTTCTAAAGTGATATACAGGCTGCACCTGAGAGTGTGTGTGGAGAGTTTGAGTAGGTGTGTGTGTGTGTGTGTGTGTGTGTGTGTGTGTGTGTGTTGTTCTTGTTCTCTATAAAGGAGTTCTACACCACCATCAAGGCATTCTTGGAAATCATAACTGCATTTGACAGGGTGTGATGAGGCGCACAGCTGGTTCTTACGATGTGGTTATTTCGTACACAAATCAATCGAATGTTCATCACGGAGGTGTGTATTACTGATTTACTCTTCATTTCCACTCCAAAGTGAAGTGTGCTGTCTAGGGTCCAGAAGTCTGAGTGCACAACAGAGACCTGTTTTTATTTCATTGTTTAAATAAATGAATATATTTTTCCCCCAGTAGGGGGCATCTGTGCTTTGCTTAGTTTAAAAAAAAAAAACCCACATTCAAGAGTCATCATGCTCCAGTTTCATGCTCCAGGCAAGTCCTTAGGTAGGCAGTATTTTTTTGACCAATATTTGTATACGCCTGTGATAAAGCCTGTCCCATTTGGAAGGATGTCGCTCCGATAGAGGTGTTGTTTTAGAAATATAGGCTAAATAAATCACTTGGAACTAACAGCCTGTTGGTATTTGTCTTGCAAACTGTTAGAAGTCATTCTGTTATTAAAATTGCCTAGCTAACAAAATGATATCACAATATGCACTATGTAGCTAGCATCTCTTTGTGTAGCTAGGTAGGCTACACTCTCCGAAATAATAATTACTAAACTGTACCTTTCACTGTCAGTGGGGTGGTCCCCTCGTAGGTACATCTTTTGTACCTTTAATATGTATGGAAACATGAAAATGTGACCCTAGTTACCTTTTAGAGCAAAGCATTAAAGGTATATTACACCTTTCTAGGTAAAAGAAATACTAAAAGGTACTAAAGGTACACTGTTGAGGGTACCACTGCAGCAACAAGGAAAGGTATAGTTTAGTACCCTTTTCTTCTGAGCGTAGCAGGAAAAATAGTTGCCACTAGTTCAGGATCCATCCTTGGGTAAGGATGGGTAAACAAACAGCACTGGTGCAACCCGCTAAAAGCTATGGTGTGTTTGACAACACTCAAGGGTATACTAAATGCGGTGTCTGTCAAGGTTCTTTTTCAGTTAAAATGCTGACCAAGGAGACACAAATGCGACTACTAAAACAGGTGCTCTGTAATGAAATGCAGCTTATGTGAGCAGGAATGCAGAAATGGGTTTTGACATCCCATAAGACCTGTTTTTGCATTGGGAATACATAGTGAAAGACATAAACAGCCCAACATGCACACTTTCATAAACACATTTCCCTTCTCACACAATAACAGGTTATCTAAACAACCCAATCTGCATGTTTATTTTTCCATTTCCTTCACACAGACATGCACACACAAATACATGTTGCTTTTCCTCACCTGTGATGTGGTAGGTGACCTGACGGTTGCTAGGAGAGCTGTCATCATCACGGGTGTTCAGCACAGCAACCACTTCTCCAGGTGCATCACTTTCCCGCACACTGCCATAGTAGTGCGGTTGCAGAAACTCAGGCATGTTGTCGTTGGAGTCACCAACTGCTATGGCAACCGTCGTCGAGGATGACAGACTGGCTGGGTCACCGAGATCAAATGCCCAGACTGTAAGACTGTGGACGGGGTTAAGTTCATGATCAAGGCCTTTTAGAGTTGAAATCCACCCAGAAGTGCTATCAATTGTAAAATAGCTCCCACCATCCTTCAAATCCTCACTTCCTGATCCCAGAAGCCCAGGTGGAGCAAGGCTGTATGTCACCTGACCATTGGCTGACCAGTCAGGATCCACTGCTAGCACTTGGAGGATTCTGGTGCCAGCAGGAAGTCCCTCAATGATGGAGGCTTCATATGAGTTGGACTCAAATGCTGGTTTGTTGTCATTTACATCTAGAATTTTTACTTCCACATCTACGACAGCAACTGAATCTATGAGTCCTTGCTGCAGGGTTGCAGACACTTTAAAATGGAATTCTGGAGTTTGTTCACGGTCCAGTGGCTTTTCCAGTTTTATCATCCCACTCTCCTTGTCCACAACAAAAAAACCATCGCTATTGCTCTCCACAGTCTGACCAATCACAGCCGAGAAACTGACAGGTAGAGAGTTCTGTCCACGCTGGCTCTGCAGATGCACTGCACCTAGTGTGGAACCAATGGGTGTATCTTCTGGAACACTAAAGGAGAAGTGTGGTTGGTTAAAGACAGGTAAGTGGGCATCATTTGAGAGGACGTGAATGTACACAGAAATAAGAGAATGGCGGACTGGTACACCACTGTCTGAGGCTTTCACAAAAAAGGATAATACTGACCCTTGAAGGGGGCTGAAATTGCCCTTGGTAACTACCCAACCACTATCAGGATCTATATCCAGCAATTCTGTGACCTGGACACTGGCTTCACTGTATAAGCTGTAGTTGATCTCTCCATTGAGCCCCTGATCAGCATCCCAAGCCTGCACTTGTGTCACTAAAGAGCCGGGTTCCACCTCTGCCCGAACACTAGCACGGTACTCTGAGGCATCAAAAAGTGGGGCATTATCATTCTCGTCCAGCACTGCAATCCAAACATGGCAATATGCAGTTCTTCCTCCTGTGTCGACTGCTGCAATGGACAGCACGAATTCATTTTGCTCTTCCCGATCCAACCTCTCCAGAGTCGTTATCTGACCATTGCTGTCTATACTAAACAAGTATCGTGCTACATCTGAGAGTAAAACATAGTGCACTTCACCAAATGGTCCAGGATCAGCATCCAAAGCCCTAATCATAATGACCTTTGATCCAGCTGGCATGTTCTCTCGTACCTCTGCTTCATACATGCTCTGGGTGAATTGTGGCGTGTGTAGGTTTGCCCACTCTACATGTACGTGCACTTGTGCTGTGCTGGTGAAAACTCCATCCGAAACACTCACATTCAGGCTGATAGTGGGTGGCATACGTTGTGTCCTCCGCTGTCCACTCAGAGTCAAAATCCCTGAGGAAGCGTCCAGGTCAAATAGCAATCGCTCGTTTCCTAATAACAAAGCATATTGTAGTCGGTCTACGTCAGACTGATCTGCATCAGAAGCCTGAATGCACATGACAAAGTGCCCTTTGGGTGCAAGTTCATAAACTGAGGCCTCATACAGTAGTTGATTGAAGACTGGAGCATTGTCGTTTGTGTCTGTCACCTGAACTATGACCTGCACCTCAGTGCTAAGAGGAGGAAAGCCATTATCAGTTGCTTTGACAAAGAAAACATAGTGCTGAATGGTTTCGTGATCGAGGGAGCGAGCAGTCAAGATCAGGCCACTGCTACTGTCAATGTGGAAGTGGTCTGTGCTGTTGCTGCGGTCAGGGATGATTTGGTAGCGAACTGCTGCATTTTTCTCAGAGTCTTTATCTGTCGCTTGCACCTGCAAAGCAGGAGTTCCTATCATGGCTGATTCAGAGATTACTGCTTTATAAATTGGTTGTTCAAACACAGGTGCATTATCATTCATGTCTAAAACTGTCACCTCAACATCCACCTCTGCTCTAGCACCAGTGAGGCAGTCTGTCGCTCTGATGATCAGTTTGTGGACCGGGTCAGCCTCAAAGTCCAGAGGGGCTATAACACTGATGATGCCAGTGTCAAATCCAATAGAGAAAATGCTATCAGGGTTGCCATGTGTGATGGTGTAGAGAACATTCTGTCCTTCTGGACTGCTGGCATTGATTCCCAGAACTGGCGTAAACACTGGCACATCCTCACTCACTTTAACAGAGTAGAATGGCCGGTCAAATACAGGCATTGCCCGGTTCACAACAGTGACAGGGAAGGTGATAGAAGAGGACAGGGACGGTGTGCCACTATCACGAGCGAAAACCAGGATTTGGTATTCCACACTGGACAGATCAGCATCAAAGGCCTGGCGTAATCTGAGCTCACCGCTAATACGGTCCATTTCAAAGTGTCCCAGCTCATCCTGCAGGAAGTAGCTGACTTCTCCATTTGGACCTTTGTCACTGTCTATAGCTGTCACACGAAATATGGACACCCCTGGTTCTGCCTCCACTTGCACGGCTGCATAATATGGAAGTCCGACAAAAATGGGTGCATTGTCGTTGACGTCTGTGACACGTACACGCACAAGTGCCCTTGCAACACGCAACCTGTCTTCCTCTCGACTTGCCTGCACAAGAAGTCCAAACTCCTCTTTGTCCTCTCTGTCTAAGGGGACTCCTACTGTCTCTATAGCTCCAGATGTGGGACGGATTCGAAACTTCCCACCAGAGTTCAGCAAAGTATAACGTAATGGCTCATTCAATTTGTTGCCAAGCGCTGTAACCACAGTGACTGTTGTCACATTAGCATCGTTCTCCTGAATGTTAGCATTGTAGATGTTGTGTGTGAAAGCCAGGCCACTGTCAAGTGCCTCACGCACAAGAACGGTCACCAAAGCTGTGCTGGAGAACCGTCCGTCTGAGACACGAACATTGAACCGGAAACGGTCTTTGCCAAAAGTGCTGTTTCGGACTGTGATTAGCCCAGTGTTCGACTCTACAGCAAAATGCTCCAGATTGGTGTCAGTCAGTGAGTAGGTGAGGTCGGATTGACCGTCTCCATCAGGATCAGAGGCAGAGACTCTCAAGGCTTCCACTCCCTCATAGGTAGGAAGCAGAAGAACAGCTTCATAGAAATCCTGGGAAAATTGTGGTGCACAGTCATTAATGTCTTGCACTTGAATGGTGACTTCCGCAGGATGTTCAGCTGATAGCTGTGGACGTCCACTGTCCCTTACACTCACATGAAAATGGAACGTAGGTGTTTTTTCATGGTCCAGTTGAGCAATGGTTCTAATGGAACCGGTGCCAGCATCTACAGTAAAGAAACGCCTGGCATTCTCTTCCTGGATCTGATACACTAACAAGGCGTTATGGTTCCGGTCAGCATCTGTTGCCCGTATAACCAAAGGCTCACCAGATTCACTCAGCACCACACTGTTCAGCCCTGCCCCTTCACTGATGTCACCCCAGTAATGCAGCTGCTGGAACACAGGGGCATTGTCATTCTGGTCAAGCACAACAACCGTTACAGTGGCATTGGATGACTGGCCAGCCATGTTGGTAGCTGTGACAATTAGCATATATGAAGAAATCGTCTCGAAATCAAGCACTATTTGAGTTGTGATCACACCACTGTACTGGTTAATGCGAAATGTCCGACCTCCATTACCGTGACGGATTTCGTAGGTTACTGTGGACAGGCCCAGGGCTGTTACAGTGGTTACTGAAGTTCCGATGGCAACACCTTCAGCAACCTCGGCCTGGTACTCGTTTTGAGGAAATTTGGGGCCTGAATTGTCAGAAAGTGTCACAGCAATTCGAACAACAGCAGTGGAAGATAGAGCAGGGGAGCCATGATCCACAGCTTTTAGAATTAACACGTAGTGACCGATGGTGGATAACTCCAATTCCCGAGCCACTGAGATGATTCCCAGAATTGGATCAATCCGGAATGTGTTCCCAGTGTTTCCTGTAGAGGCAACAAAACACGTATTAGTATCATAGTTATTAACTTCTAAAATAACAGAACGAGAACATAGAAGCCCTTAGAAAGCTATTTTGGTGTTTACCTCTACGCAACCAAGGAAGGTTAAACTTCATTACAAAACTTTTTTCTTGTCCCCAAGTGGCCCGAAAGTTTTGTCAAGGGATTTGTTCTACAGTAAACTGCTACTGTTAGTTAACTTGTAACATTATTTCAGACCACTGCACTGTTGAATACTCCGTTCTGATTGGTCCGAAGGTGTAAATTCATTTTCTATAACAGTAGCTCTGACAGTAGTAGCACTCTTTCTAATACGTTGTCGTTTCTGTAATGACAACATACACAGGGACTTGCCTAGCAGACTCTCGACATAAACAGATATGCTAGCAAGATTTGTTTTACAATGCAACGGTGAAAGAAATTGCTGATATTGAAGACATATTTTGAAACAATGTATTGCAGCTTTACTTTTTTCTGTTTCTGTATAAGAGCAATAAAAGTAATACAACTCTCAGAGCCAAGCTTTATCACATCTGACATGATTTTGCAGGTCTAATGTGATCGAATTACAGCTGTGATTTGGGGTCAAAGGTCACGTGATTGTGTGCGTGTGTTGCATTATTACCTGATTCCATACTGTAGCTAATCTGAGCATTCTGGCCTTTGTCTTTATCCAGAGCCGTTACCGTGACGACGGCAGAGCCAAGTGCCGCAGATTCGTATACCTGTCCGTCATACATTGCCATGGTAAACTGGGGGGCGTGGTCATTCACATCCTCTACACCAATGAGAACGCGTGCAAGACTCCGTCTGTATGGGAATTCCTGATCTTTCACCTGAGAGAGAGAGAGAGAGAGAGAGAGAGAGAGAGGGTGATTGAGTGAGTGAGTGAGGAGAACAAAAGAGGAAGACAGAGAGAGAGGAAAAGAGGGAATAGAAAAGAAGAGAGATGTAGACAGGAAATAAGTATAAGTAAATTTTATTGCCTCAGTGAAATAGCAACAGAGAGCAATCACACTCACTCACTCACTCGCGCACTCTCTCACTCACACACACACACACGGGCAGATAACATCTCTCGGTGGATTACAATAACACATTTCATCTGTTTCACAGGCTGCGGGAATATTTATGAGGCGCGCACACACACACACACACACACACACACACACGCGCGCGCACAGAGGAGTGCTGAAACAGAGAGCGAGTGTGATCAGATCGATAATTAGATTGCTGCGCCGGGAGACGACATTAACAGATACACACACACACACACACACACACACACACACACACACACTACTGCCAAGGTACACACAGCCGCAAGTGAGGAAGGGATAAGAAACAAAATAGAGAATTAATGATGAAAAAAAGAAGGGAAAAGAGAGAAAAACAGGCAAGAGAGAACAGAGAGAAAAAAGGAAAGACAGAAATCAGCAGAGGGAGAGACAGATAAAGAGGGACTCAGACAAGGGGGAGAGAAAGACGGAGGGAGGTAGTGAGCTATAAAACTGAGAGACAGATAAGAGCTCTTTGTCCTTTTTTAACCTCAGATAGAGAGTAAAACACACAACGATAGACAGAGAGAGGAAGACAGCGGACGAGGAAAAGAAGAAAGCTAATCCTATGCATGCTATCCTGTCCGAACGGACAGAAAACACAGACAATGCATCATAAAACGTCAGAGACACTACAACAGAAAAAAACTTCCTGACTTTGCACTATTGTAGTATATTCAATAGCTAGCTGATAGCTAATGAGCTGATCAGCTAATTAGCAGTTGAGATTAGCACTCCACATAAATCAACACACAGCTAAATCTTGACAAGACAACACACAAAAGCTAGCTGTATTTTCTATGTCATTACACAATGTTGTTCTCTTAAATTGGTCAAGAAATTGTGTTTTAGCACTTTAGAAAATGGCTGCCATTCCTGTGAAATGTGTTTACCATGGCTGTATCTTCTGTCAGGCTGACCAGCTAAGCTGCTTAGCTAAAAAACAATTAGCTAGCTATGTTAGTATCTCAGAATTCAGCATAAAGCTTATAAACGCTACCAAACGTGCTACAATATTGCACGCTTATCTTAACTAGCAACTTTGTGACACATTGCCCATGAGTTTCTATTTTTAAAATCGGGAATTTTGTCTATAGAAATATGTAGCTTCAACTCGTGACTTTTTGCTATGTAACAAGTAAGGAATAAAACATGATGGGGTTTGCTGTTAGAGAAAAATAATCAACGCAAAAGCAGAGGGTTGATTATTTTTAAATAACCCCACATAACAGTTGGTTTTATTCTTCTTAGACCACAGCAATTTGCCAATACTACCAATTTTTTTATTTATTAAAGAACACGTATTACCTTACTTTTTATCCATTTATAGTTGTGTGTAGTGTACCTATGTCCACCGTCAGGGTTTAGCTAAGATTGTAGATCTATGTAATGAATCAATTAGTTAGCAAACAATTGGCTGACTACAGAATACACTACAATATTGCACACTTATCCTAAATGCGACTAGTAACGACGCAGTGTCTACGAGTTTCCTTGATGACTGTCACACGCTAGCATTTCAGACATATTTGAGATATTAGCATAGCGTTACCATGACGGAGAGGACGTGTTGTGTGTTAGTCTCGTGGTCAAGGCGTTGTGCGGTGTACACATGACCCGTGCTGGCATCAATACGGAACAGACGCATGCTAGCAGGGTCCACGCTGCCCAACAGGGCAAAGGTCAAGCGATGATGCTCATCTCGATCTGACGCCAAAACCTGCAGCACCTCCGTATCCGGGGGCGTGTCCTCGGCAACCATGACCTCGTAGGTGGGCTGAGAGAACACCGGGGCATTGTCGTTCTGATCCAGCACGGTGATGAGAACCTGACAGAAAACACACACACACACACAAAGAGGACCATAATATGACATATGTTGCCTTATGTATCACTATGCTAAGTGTGTGTGTCTGAAGAGACCCCGCTGCGTCTTCTAATTATATAGCAAACAGTCGTGCACTTCCGCCTCACTCTGCTCTCAATGGCAACACGTGGAGATCCATCTGTGTGTGTGTGTGTGTGTGTGTGTGTGTGTGTGTGCTAGTACAAATTGCATCTGTGAACATTGGAAGGTGAATACATGATACATTTATCCAAAGGACAAATAACACTGTTGCTTAGCAACTCAGTAAATGTGTAGGCCAAGCAATAGCTAGCTAATTACTGAGACTAATGATTTAGCTACCTAGCAAGCATGTAGCCTTAGCTTTCTAAGAACATGGTAAAATTCTTCAGCTGTGTTAGTAAATTACTAACAAAAGTCACAAACATTTACACCATAACGACTTTTCTTAAGTTAAAAATATAAATGTTTTTTGCTTCATATTACTCATTATTATACAGGTCCTGTTTTCACTTATGCTGTAGCACCTATAAATATATAAACAATAAAAATAAACCCTCACCACCCTCCTGTTTTTTTTTTTCTCTTGTGAATTAAAAAAAAATGCAGCTTGTGATGAAAAGAAAATGCAAAGAGTATGGACATTGGAAGTCTTACAGTTTATCTCTGACTGTTATGAAGCACCGACACTGGAGACTCCTTCTAGAAATGTTTAACATCTCCTTACAGAAACTTCGACACTTCACCATATCAACAATTTCACACATTTTTTTTTTTAAACAAACTTATGTGGATTGTGTGCTGTACAAGTCTTTGTGTAAGCTGTTACTATAGAAACAACAACGTAGTACATAGCTTATAATGCTGTTATAGAAATTTACTCAACACATTCCGACCAATCAAAATGTAAAACATCACTGTGAGATATTACAGGATTTTTTGCTTATGTAATTCCATACACATTTCCTAATTACATTTACCATGTTGTTGTTTGTTCGTGTTATTATTGTTAGTTATTTGTGCATGTTCTTACATTCTGTAGTTCTTAGCTTTAAGTTATTCATAGTTTTATTTAGAAGTTCGAGTTGTGATGTGGTGTGTTGTGTGATGTGGTGTTACAACATCAGCAGCTTCTGGATGCTCAGCTAAGCTTTCTGTGTATTTTGAATTGCCGTTTGAGGTTCCCTTTGGAAGAATTGATTTGTAGAGCGACCTTGAGTGTGAGGAATGTGCCATATAAATAGAACCTATTATTATTAATGTCTAGTATTAGCCAATGGCTGTAAGGCATGACATGCTCTGGCTACGACAAATCACACAGCAGCTCGCTGATTTGTATGCCTGATATACCCTTGAAATATAATACACTTTGAACATGTTTGGATGAAAGCCAAAATGGAATCAGTTCATCTGGTAGTAGCCAGGATTAGTTCATACAAATCCTACATTTAAAAAATTATTTTTGAGATACTGCGCTAATGAGAATTTCCTATTAACTGAACGATAGCCAAAAAATAAAGGGCCTTGATTTCCTGAACACGAACGTGCAAATTACATCTCTGTGTGGTAAACAGGACTGAAGCGATATCATTTGTGTAGCCCTGAACATCACACCCACATGTGCTTGTTGAACATCCAGATTTAGTCCGCCATTGCTGTTATAATGAGCTCCACTCTTCTGCGAAGTCTTTCCACTAGATTTTGGAGATTTTCGTAGTATGTTGAAATGAGGATCCCGAAGGTACCTGGATGGTTGACTACTTCCTGTAGATTTTCGAAGTGTGGCTCCATGGACAATTTTTCAGTTAATATTGCCCACAACTCCTTGTGCGAGGGAGGAAAAGTTTTGTGACTGTTTGCTTCACCGAGTTCAACCTGCAATCATGGCGGACGAGTGTAACATCTGTGATGCGTCTTCAGTATTTAAGTGTAAGAACTTAAAAGTTAAGCACTAAATGTTAAACGCTAACTTATATAGTATAAATGATATAAGGAATAATGAATGAATAAAAGCTGAAATGCAAGGAGGAGTTTGTTTACGGTGACAGTGAACATAACTAGGCAACAAAGATCTCTTCCTTCATGTGTTAGCATGTCCCAGTACTTGCATACTCTTCAATATGAAGAGTACTCTTCAATAAAAGAGTACATACTTTAAGTGTGTAGTATAAATAGGCAAATTGGAACGCAGCACATGTCTTCATGGAGCTCGCTTTGTGCACAGGGGCATTGTCATGCTGGAACAGGTTTGGGCCTCTTAGTTCCAGTGAAGGGAAATTGTAAAGCTACAGCACACAGAGATGTTCTATACAATTGTGCGCTTCCAAGTTTGTGGCAACAGTTTGAGGAAGAACCACATATGGGTGTGATGGTCAGGGGTGCACAAACTTTTGGTCACATAGTGTATTTAAGACAAGCTAAACTTAATGCCAATGGTGTTGATGCAGGATGTTTCCACCACATCTTTGCTGTGACCTTGTGACCTGTTTGGATCAGTTCCAACATCGAATCAGTTCCATGCTAATTCCATATAAATCCGACAAACATTCCGACAACTCGCTCGTTCCCTCATATCATGCCAACAAGGCTCTCAGATAGAGAGATGGAATGGAAGGACAACCCAAAAAAAAAAGATAATGTCTCCACCACCTAGTGGCAGCGTAAAAACAAACATGGGGTTACACTTTCCTCTGGCTGTAGCTCATCACTCCAACTGCACCGGGGACGCTACAAAATGTGATCTGCGTGAAGTCGCTGTGAAATGGTAGAAATGTTCGACAACAAAACCAAAAAAAAAAAAAACCCCAAAAACGCAGGACTACTACGGAACTGCTGTTCGGTAATAAAGAGATAACTGTTTTAATAAATGAAGTGCTTTTTAAATAAAGCCTCTCAGTATGGAGGGCATTAACACGGCTGATGTGCGCATTACACTCTCAGTTGGTTTTGTGATAATGAAAAAGTCTCCTGTGTACAGAATATGATTCTTCACATTAAAACGTGTAATTAAACCACGTTCCATTTTTCACGCAGCTCTTCTAACGACTAGAAAACCGAATTTCCTGTTAGATGGGAGGAAGCTGATGTATTTGTTAATAAAGTGTGTAGGGTGACCTGGGTTGCCACAAAGAGTTAAAAACTGGCCATTGATAATAATCCAAAGTTTAGTATATGAAAAAAAAAAAAAAAAAAAAGGGTCAGAAGAATCTTAAGCGTTCTGTTTTTTTACAGAAAAAAATGGGAGATAAACACATTTTCACACACAAATACTACTTTCAGTACTATAAAGAGTTTTCAAGTTACTGTAACGTGTGTGTGTGTGTGTGTGTGTTTCAAGACGTGCAACCTCACTGTTGACAAAATAAACCACACCGAGTTACAGGAATCTGACATAATCCTGTCATCTTTGGATGTGTGTGTGTGTGTGTGTGTAAAATTGTTTCCACTTTCTGGAAGGTACTGTGTGTGTGTGTGTGTGTGTGTGTGTGTGTGTGTGTGTTTCAGGACAGGCAACTTCACTGTGTACAAAATAAACCAATAAGTAACAGGAATACAACCTAATCCTGCCATCAGAGGACCTGTGGAGGTGTGTGTGTGTTTAATTGTTTCCTCTTTCTGGAAAGTACTGTGTGTGTGTGTGTGTGTGTGTATGTGTGTGTACCTGTGTGTAGGCAGTGTTGGTCCCATCTGTCACCTCCACTGTGAGGTTGTAGAAGGATCTCTGCTCAGCATCCAGAGCTTTAGCAATGATGATCGTCCCAACGGCCTTCTCCACATCAAACACACTCTCATCATCCCCACCTTACACACACAAACACACACACAGTTCAGTGTCTTATAGAGAGAGGAAACACAGTGTTAAACACACACACACACACACACACACACACACACACACACACACATTACACACTCAGACCCAAACACACAATACCTTCCAGAAAGAGGAAACAATTACACACACACACACACACACACACACACACACACACACACACACAGTCACACAAATACATAATACCTTCCAGAAAGAGGAAACAATGACACACACACACACACACACACACACACAGTCATTCAGTTTATACATATTAATCATTTGAACAGCCTTCAGATACAAAGTCACACACACACACACACGTCATTCTTCTTTTCACACTATTGGCTGTGTAATGGAGCATTTAATCAGACAGGGTCAAGAGTAGCCTAGGGGTTGGATGCCTCTCTAGCTCTCTCTCACACACTCACACACACACTCTCACACACACTCTCACACACACTCTCACACACACTCTCTCACACACTCTCTCACACACACTCACACACACTCACACACACACTCACACACACTCACACACACTCACACACACTCACACACACACTCACACACACTCACACACACTCACACACAGAAATTCATTGAAACATAAATACACATTTATTATGATCATTGTGATCACGTTTTACCCACAATCCCCTGCAGTACAATGACTAGCCAACCAGCGAGCAGCACTGCACAACACCAGGGCATGATGGGTAAGCACAGCTGATGACCAAACAGCAATAGAGCAAGAGAGAGAGAGAGAGAGAGAGAGAGAGAGACAGAGAGACAAACAGACAGACAGAGTGAGGTTGAGAAACACAGAAAGATAGAGAGAGACAGAGACTGTCTTTAATTGAAAGAGAGAGAAACGGAGAGAGAGACAGACAGAGTGAGGGAGAGAAACACAGAAAGAGAGACAGAGACAAAGATTCAGAAACTGAAAGAGAGAAAGCGAGTGAGAGAGAGAGAGAGAGAGAGAGAGACAGAAAGAGTAAGGGAGAGAAACATAGAAAGAGAGAGATAGAGAGACAAAGACTCATTAATTGAAAGAGAGAGAGCGAGAGAGAGATAGAGTGAGACAGAGAAACAGAGAGAGACAGAAAAAGTAAGGGAGAGAAACAGAATGAGAGAGATAGACAGACACTCATTAATTGAAAGAGCGAGAGAGAGAGAGAGAGAGAGAGAGAGAGAGAGAGAGAAGCAGAGAGCGAGAGAGAGAGAGAGTTAGAGCGAGAGAAAGAGAGAGAAACAGAGAGAGAAAGTTAGAGCGAGAGAGAGAGAGCGAGAGAGAGAGATAGAGCAAGAGAGAGAGAGAGAGAAACAGAGAGAGAGAGAGTTAGAGCGAGAGAGAGAGAGAGAAACAGAGAGAGAGAGAGTTAGAGCAAGAGAGAGAGAAACAGAGAGAGAGAGAGTTAGAGCGAGAGAGAGAGCAAGAGAGAGCGAGAGAGAGAGATAGAGCAAGAGAGAGAGAGAGAGAGAAACAGAGAGAAAGAGAGAGTTAGAGCGAGAGAGAGAGAGAGAGAGAGAGCGCGAGAGAGAGAGAGATAGAGCGAGAGAGAGCGATAGAGCGAGAGAGAGAGAGACAGGTGGGCTGATACCTTCTTTAGAACAGTTGCTGCCACAGGCAGTCTGGAGAACAAAGAACGTCTCACGGAAAGGACGCGGCCCTTCCCATAGGAAGCATTAAGGAAAAACAGAAGGAGAGAAAGAGAGATCGAGGTAGAGGAAGAGAGTGAGGGATGAAAAAGAAAGAACAGAAGTTGGAAAAAGGAAAAGATAAGAACAGGTCAAAGGAAAGTAGAGGAGAGAGGAGGACGGTCAGAATAGAGGACGGGTTGTTTTTTTAAGAATGAGGGGTAGAGATTGAAGGAGTGGAAATAAAGAAATAAAGAAAATAAACAAGGGAGGCCAGAAGATGATAGATTAAAAAGAATGAAGGAGAGATACAGGAATGAAGCGAGGGAACAGAGGCAGGCAAAAAAGAAAAAAACAAAGAAGGATGAGTCGAGAAAGAACAGAACAGGAGACCAAGGCAGATGAAGAAAAAGCAAGGCATACGGAAGAAAGGAGATGAAGGGGGTAATGGGAAGGAATGACACAATCATGGAAGAATGGCCGTCGGAAATAAAAAGAAGAAGGGATAGTTTAGAGCAGGAAAGAGAAAAATAAGAATGGAATAGAGGGTGATGAAGCAAGAGGAGAAGAAGTGAAGAAAGAGAGAGAGAGAGAGAGAGAGAGAGAGAGAGAGAAAGAAAGCGAGAAAGAGAGAGATCGGGCTGTGACTCAAGAGCAAGAACGAAAAAGAAAAAGAAAGAAAGGCGATAAAGGAGTGCAAAGCAGCCACAGCCAAAGCAAGCAGAAGGTCTCTGAATACTTAAAGCATGCGTGGTGCATTATGGGAAATGTAGTCTTCCACAGTAACTGTACAGGAAGTGAACTGCGCACTAATTAGCGATGCAGTGTTTCTCTCAGTGACCTGAACATTGTAAGGTAATCTAATTAAGCTGGCAGGCTTGGCTGCGAGAATCATCCTAAATGTCGATAAACGTTAGCTTAAAGTTCATAAACAAACGTGAATATTAATTACGATGAAGTTCACATCAAAGGGTAGTTACATCAAGAGAAAATAATTAGCATTAACATGAACTATTTGTGTTTGTTTGATCGTTGACATCTATACAGACCTTAATTGTCATGGGAACAGGCAATTGCCATGGTAACTGTAAAATGGCACACATGCAGTGCGTGTGTGTGTGTGTGTGTGTGTATATATATATATTATATATATATATATATGGTGTACCTTCAGGTTTCCCTGTAATGTGTGATATCTACATGTTTATTCTGTTATAAATATCATTCTGAAAGTTCTCCTCTCTAAACTAAACTCATGCACTTGTATTCTAAAACCAGTAAAGAAAATCTTACATTCAATAAACACCATTTCTTATACTTTATATTTGTAGTGAATAAACAATCCTTAATAATTTAGTCCATCTATGAAAAAGTTTTAAATCAACTATATGAGCTACAAAATATAAAATTTTGGAAACTTACTGGAGATTCTACCTATTATACTAACATACGTGACTAAAAAATGATTAAAAAAACCTAAAATAAACCTATAGTCATTTATATAAATAGTGTTTTAAATTGTAAAACTATATTTTACTCTATAAATCTACGTTAATCCAATTCTAAATATGTCTATATTTAAAATTTTTTATGCAAATACTACATTGTCCTGTGACTTTTAAGTACTTTTTAAGTTTAACTTTAATTGTAGCTGATAACTATTGATGAACCTTTGAATTTTTTTTATAAATAGTGTTTTAATATGTAAATCTATATATAAAACAAATCTAAATATAAGTCTATCGTTAGAAGTGTTATATAAATACTACACAAACACTATGTCCTATAACTAAAACCATAACCTTAACGTTAACCTTAATTTTAGCTGATAAAATGCTGTATTTTCTATTAATGTATAATACTTTTTATATACAGGTATATATTTTAAGATTTTATAGTCATTAATAGAGAAATACTAATAAATATGAATAAATTAAGTTAAAAAAATCTATCTAGAAACTATCTAAGTATGTTTAAATTCTACTCAAAAAACTCAAATTGTCAATCCTGTTCTGAAAAGTTTTACTTTAATTTAACAAATTAAACAAAATTTTATGCTAAAATACAGTCATGATGTATACAATCAAGTAAAGCTATACATACATTAACTTTAAATTATATTTACATTTAAATTACTATGATATATATTTGCATTTAAATAAATTCTAAACCTAAGATTTTACCAGACGTCTTGCATAAATTCTGGATCGAAAACTTTTAACAAAACTGTAACTGTAGCTCAAGGTATTTTCTTTTTGTAAAATCTGTATATAATCATTTAGTAAACTGAACCTCGACTGTAAGTTCTTCTTAAAGCTACAGTAAAAGTTAAATACATACAGTACATCTGACTCCTTCATTGTTCATAACGAGCTACTGTGATATAAATTCTGCTCTAAAAACATGTACACAAGTTTTATATAAGATCAGTGTAAGTCCTGTTCCAACACCTGTAACTAAACCGTAGTTAGTTATTAGTTATAATTAGTCCTGCTCTAATACCGGTAACCTTTATTTAAAGTAAATCTTAATTAACAAGTGAGTAAATTCCTCTTGTTCAAGCAGAAAGTGTAAACTATAGAACTAGGAAATAATCTTTCTTTATTTTCACTAAGCCTGGGACACAAACTTCCCATCATGCAAGAGCATAAATTTCCTCACCTGTGATGTCAAACCACAGGGGGGCGGAGCCCAGCTGTTGGGCTGAGACCACACCCACAATGTCCGCCACTTTATCACTTTCCATGACAGTGAAGTTGTAAAGCGGCTCTTCGAATGCCAGCGGCACGGCGCTTGGCGGCGGCCGACGAATCCATTCGATATGCAAACGAGCCGTCGCCCAGCGCTGAGGGCGGCCATTATCCACCGCCTTCACCTGAGGTCAAAGGTCAAAATAAATAAATAAATAAAACCTTGTAACTGAACAGTAAATGCGTAAATCCTGTTGGAACTTTTTAACTAAATTTACAAAGTGTGAGTCTTTTTTTTTTTAATTTAACAAATCGAAACTGTATGTCATTCCATTAAACTATTTCTCAGATCATTTTTAAACCACTAATTAAACTCTAACTACTTCAAGTTCTACTGTAAAATAAATAACTAAACATTAACTATTTATATAACGGCATTTATTTCTATATTTCTATATTTTTATAAATTCTGATCTAACGTTATTAAACTGCAAGTATTTATATAAATATCAACATTTCTATAATTATAATTTTATAATTTACATTCTAACTACTGTAACAAATCTACAATTATTTAACGTAACCATGTATGTTTCCATAATTATATATTTATAAGATATATTCTACAGTAACTATTGTGACTAAACTACAACTATTTAATATCAATTATTTATTTATTTATTTATTTATAGCTACGAATATTTCCATAATTATATTTAGAAATTACATTCTAACTATTGTGACTAAACTACAACTCTTTAATTAGTCTTGTACCTAAACTAGGACAGTTTATTTAATTGTTTATATTTGTATAATTGTATTTTTTTTTATTTTAATTTTAACCGTACTTACAACTTTCTATTTACTACCTAAATTTAGAAATTTTATATAAGTATTTGTATGTAAGTATTTTCAAATAAAAGTGTACATATAAAATAAAAAGAATTTATAAATTAAATATTTTTAATGAGCTCTTGAGCAACTACAGGAATTTAACCAAGGGGTTAAACTGAAAGGAAAAATTCTAGAGGATAGAATGCTGTGTCAATCAGGAACATAGGGGTCAAAGGTCAGAGGTGACGTACAGTCAGAATGTCGTATGTTCCAGCAGGGAACTGCTTCCTGGGAGACGACACGAGGCCAGTCTTGGGGTCGATGTGGAACTTGCCGTCGTCGTTGCCATCCACGATGCTGTAGGTGAGCTCTGCATTGGGGCCGTGGTCAGCGTCGTAGGCAAAGATGCGGTAGATGGCTCCGCCCCTCTGTCTCCGCCCACGCTCAGGTAAACGTACCTGGT
>NC_069723.1:2479107-2541607 GCF_027358585.1 Pangasianodon hypophthalmus
GCCTTTTGAGACCAATATTAAATACATAAATATGACACTATGGATTACTTAGCAAGGTTAAAGTCCATTAAATGCTTTTTTTTCCTTCAACGAAGGTCTACGTAGGAGACAACATCTTAATCGGAAACACTGCTAATCGTGAGGGCTGAATATTTTATAGATAAAATCATAATCAACAGTTAAAGTTAGCTGTAAGTGTAGCAGATGAGTGCTTGGTCAGCTTATCCTTCAAACTGTGGTCATGTTTTCTTTGTGAAGTGCTCAAATAAAAAAAATATATATTTGGATTATTATTATTATTAATCCAAACATTTCAAAACAGTGAATTTACAGTGTGATAAAATATCCTACATCCCGCACACACATTATAATTTCCTGAGTTCGATTTAGTATCTTGTGTCTTCATTAATTAAAAATAAATAAATAAATGAAATGCAAAATAATAAGTTGAGCTGGATCAAGTGCTATTCTATAAGCTGCTGACTAATGAGCGTGGAAGCCACTTTGTTAAAGCGGTGATTAATGTGATAATTACAAATCAGGATTATTCATGTAGCAATATATTAGCAATATATAATAACAGACTGCGATTAGATTCACTTCATCGCTTGCCATCTTCTCATTCATGTCATCATATTAGTCTTTTTTTTTAAATTATTTCTTGCTTTTATGTTACTTCATATTACATTTGACAGCAATTTAAAAAAATGGTATTTCCTTCTTCAGTCCTCTTTTTCTTTCGCTATTTTCTTTTAGCTAAAAGGCGAGTGCTTGTGTTTAAATTCAGTGGCTTAGATGCTACTAGAAAAACCCCGTCTCAGGTACTTCTAGTCAAGAAAAATCTGACAGCTGACAACAGAGGCATTAACTACATGCAGGTGATTTGCATAATCTGAAAAGCGCATACAGAAAATCAGCTTAAGCAGGTGCATAACCCGACTCTGAATACGCCTAACTTTCCCAGCGTAAACACTGATGTAACATTACTTTAACTAGTGCATTGTGTATATATTTAATATGCTATGCAGTACACAGGTCTCTTTTAACCAGCTAGCTACTGAGTTAACTAGTTAATCTATCCAGAAAGTCTTGTTTGAAACATCGCCTGCAGGTTTCTCAGTTCAACAATTTACAGTTAGTTATTTTTTTTTTAAACACAATTTGTATAATTCAGAAAAATATCAGAAAGCAGCTATAAATTGAAATGACACGGAATGAAGAAGCTTGAAATTAAGTGAGTGGAATCATGACAATGAAAAAGTGTAATAAAAGTAATAATTTTAGTGAAACTAAAATGATTAAACATACAGTTGAAAGTAAGATATATAAAAATAAAAGTTATTTTAATTATAATTATTATTATATAATTATTTAAAAATACCAAATATAGAAAAGTTAAAGGGTCTAAGTCAAAAACAAAATCAAAATATCAAATGAAAACAGAAAATGATACAGAAATAAACTAAAAAAAAAACTAACAACACTAAATATTACTGTGTGTATATATATGTGTGTGTGTGTGTGTGTGTATAGTCTAGTGAAGAGTATGTTTATGTTTAATTTCACTCATAGTAAACCTCTTTGTCTCCATCTTTCTCTCTTTCTCTCTCACTTTCTGTCTCTCTCTCTCTGTCTGACCTTTAGAAAGTGTGTAATTAGGATCTGCTGGGCAAGCAGCAGTGGATGATGGGTAATAGTGGAGGGCCTGTGGCTGTAAAATTGCCCTGTCAATCAAAACAAGAGCATTGCTAATGCATCAACCAATCAGCAGTATTGACTTGTGATGTCATGCTTATGACAGACACACACACACACACACACACACAGAGATGAACTGACCAGGCGCTCTTACCGGTGCGTGTGTTGATACTGAAAAAGTTTTGCGGGTTGCCGCTGGCGATGCGAAACGAGAAGCGGGGCTCGGTTGCCGTAGCGTCAGGATCCTGGGCTTGGATCTGGATGATTGACACGTCTTTGGGAGAGTTCTCAGGGATGGAGGCGTGGTACATGGGGTCAGAGGTCAATGGGGCATTATCGTTCACATCCTCTACCTGAACACACACACACACACACATTATAATATATAGACACGAGCATAAACACACACAAAGAATAAACATTCTATCGCAGACATGCACAAACACACACTAACCTAAGTACACACTATATAAACCCACACATACATACACACACATTATATCACACAGACAAATATAAACACACACACACACACAGACATTGTAGAAGAAGCACAGACTCACACAAAAGGATAAACACACACAGAACACACACACAAATGTAAACACAGAGTAAAAATAAACACACATATACACACATTCACATTATATCATGTAGTCACAAATACACACACACACACACACACACACACACGCACGCATAAACACACACTGAAACAAAAAACACACATATCACATGCACATTTATATCACATGCACACAATCCTAAACACATTCTATTATATAGACGCACAGACGCACAAAAGCATAAATACACAATACACAAAAGCATGAAAACGCATACATAACACACAACAGCATAAACACACACACACACAGAAAATGAACACACACAATCACATAGAAGCAGTTATGAACACATGTATACACACAGAAACTTACACATATCACACACACAAACACACACAATCTTACCACAGTAACAACATACCCCACACACACACACACACACACACACACACACACACACCTGAATGTAGACTTGCAGTGCAGCTGACTGAGGCACCACCCCCCGGTCTGTGGCATAAACCGTCAACCAATAGGAATCCTGCGTCTCACGATCCAGCAGATCCGTAGTGTAGATCACTCCTGCACACACACACACACACACACACACACACACACACACAATGTTAGAATGAAGTAAACTAAGGTGGTAGACAAAAGGGTAAAAAAGCCACGCCCACAGAGTAACACAAACATACTAAACGTTACTATTATGTAGTTGGTAACTAGCTAGCTACAATTTTTTAGCATACGTTATTAAGACGAGACTTAGCAAGTCAGATTTTGCGTTTAGTCACCTGATATTTGGATCTGTTTCTGTTGAACCAATGAGCAGCTTCCAAATTTGTAAACTGGAAGTGATGTTACACATGTGCATGTTTGAAGTTTTAGAATTTTTCAAGCAATGTTTTGGCATTTTTAACATTTGCTAATTTTTCAACTTGTACGTAGTTTATAACAAACACCACATTAAGATCACATCACATAATGTTACTTTTATACTTGCATATTGTTTATAATTGTTAATTAGTATTATGATATTCATCATTGATATAACCAGATTAGTCTTTTCCGGTTACTTTTCTGGTCCGGAGTGCGGACTCAAGTGTGAAAACGCCTTAAAGCATCACTAGCTACGATTTTCCTACACAGTGAATGTCATGTTTTAATCAAGTTGTTGATGCTAAGTTGATGCTAACGAGCCACAGATGGAACCAAATAATGCCTTTTTTCCCCCTTTTCACATTTGCTAGAACTTTACTAGTGGTTGAAACACACAAAAGAGAAACACATTATCAAAATTTCAGCATCTGGAGGGTTTTCCCAGGCCGTCACACAAACATTTAGTTTATACAAAGTGTAAGGCTGTTAACGACGTATTTAGTGCAACATTGTATAATATTTAGCCACGTATGCTACAACTAGTTTATGCTAACTTTACACATAACCCCAAATCGTACATACTAAAGCAGGGTTCAAAAAACTACATCCTAACAAACACTTCACAAACACACACACTAGAATCACATCTCATTAATGACAAAGGTTCAAACTAGAAGAAAAATGTTTTAGTAGCAATGCTGATTAAAAAAATATTACCTGAAATGCTAATCAAATGAGAAAAAAAAAAAAAGTTAACAGAAAACAAACACTAACCAACACACAACACAAAGCTGAATTTTATTTGGCAAGGACAAGTGGACAAGGGCGCGCTGTAAGCTGTACTGGAACACGGCCACCGAATGAAGAGTTTCTCAATTTTATGTAAATTAGCCATCACGCAGTGAGGCAACAAATCCAAACGTGGTGAAGAAAAAGTCTGTTGATGAAGACAACTGGCCGTGAACTGAGGAGGATTTTCTGAAAAAGCCCTGACAGCCGGAGTTAGCATTGCGCTAATGGACTAGCTGAGCTAATCTTATTTAAAAGCCATAATGCAAGACACGATACACACCAACAGCACTGAACTACTTAGCGTGAGAGACAAAAGAGACCAAAGCTAATTGACACACACGTCTAAGGCTCTAACACAACTACATGTGCGTGTTCATGCGTGTGTTAATGCTTTAGCATGTTTACACTAGCATGTAGCATTCCCACACTCCATTAACTCAGTGCATTAGACAATCATTAGATATTTACATCACCGCAGGGAGCTTTAAACTATCTCTCTTTCTGAGAGAGAGAGATAGAAGGAGGAAAAGGATACAGAAAGAAAGAAAGAAAGAAAGAAAGAAAGAAAGAAAGAAAGAACAAAAGAGAGAGAGAACCCAACACAGACACAACTCTTGCTGTAGACAAATGATTATGGAATGCTGAGAAAGTATGGCCTACACACACACACACACACACACACACACACACACACACACACACACACACACATCCATCAGGTGGTCAGAAGACAAGTGGCAGTTACCAAGGTTGCCAGATCTCAGCAAAATTTCCAGCCCAACTCAAAACAGCACAAAAGACCTGAAACTAAATGTTCAGGCATTGGAAAAGTGAGCTGTGTTTTTCTCTTTGTAATCAGTCTTTGCGTTGGAAACAAGCCCACTGTAGTGTGCATGCATTTCTATTTTGCAGTATCCTCAACCCCCTCCATATTCCAGCTTTCCCTCTCCCAAAATACTATATCTTACAACAGAAATGGTTCTGTACATCATAGATACTGCATAGGAAATGCAGCTCCCATTATCACATTGAACAACTGACAGCTGAAGCGAAGTGTTACACCGTGCCTTAACTGGAGCATGAGAAAAACTGCATTAATGCGATATGACATTTTGGATAAAGTGAAGCATTCAAGCACCCAACATTAATTGGTTAACCTGTGCTAGGGGACAGTCCCAGTACTAGCATTTGTGTCAGCTTGTTGAAGTGTGAACCACTAGGCATGACACAATGCATCTTTATGCAAAAATGTGATGTGTATTGTGGAAATGTGTGATTCACATTGATTAAATACACATCCAATGCCATTGCACTGTTTGAACACCAGAGGTCCTGATCTGAGCAACCCATAGAATTAAAATATGTAGAGAGCATTCTTTAATGCAGAGCCTGAGCAATTATCGTGAATCATCAGCACTTGTGAAGTGACTGATAGCCACAATGATCACAAAGATTGACACGCATTATAGGTTCCAGGGTTACACATTCACATTGTAACAGTTAAAAAGTGTTCTTCAGTAGCTTTCAAATGACACCAATGCAATCTATGCTGCAAGAGAAAGAAGTCATTTTAGCCAACTTGGAGCTCTATTTCCGGTTAAAATGGTGAACTTGTAGTACATTTTGTTTGCAATATTAAACCTTTTTTTGATTTATTTAGTTTTATACAGACAAAAATGCACACTGTTTTGCATTGCTTATGATTCAGAATAAAAATGTCTTTTCAGTCATAGTTTTTCATCATTAAAGGTTTGTTCAAAATATTCTGAGAATCAAATTGAATTCCAATCATAAAGCCACTATCATGAATCAAATCATGACTGGAGTGTATCATTACACCCCTAGTGAACCAAGTACAATTCCTGAAAGAACAGAGACAGACTGGACAGAGAGCATTTTTGACTCTGTCCAAGTTCTCTTCTTGCCAGTGGACTTACATTCACTCAGTGCTGCCCTTCCTGGATGTGACAATCTCACTCGCACTAGCTTTCAGTAACCACTTAATCCTCATCAGGGTTGTGGTGAAGCCAGGGAATATTTGGTGTGTTAGAGCAGAGAAAACACTAAAATGTACAGGACAGGGGGTTCTCCAGGACCAAGACTGGAAACCTGTGTACTACAGGAACTACAGGTGCATCATGTACTATATGTACTAACAGATACACCATGCGCTACAGGTACTGCAGATACACCTTGCTCTACAGGTACTGCAGATACACCATGCGCTACAGGTACGCCCTGCACTATAGGTACTACAGAGACACCATGCTCTACAGGTATGCCCTTCACTATAGGTATTACAGATACACCATGCTCCACAGGTACACCCTTCACTATAGGTACTACAGAGACACCATGCTCTACAGGTACACCCTGCACTATAGGTACTGCATATACACCATGCGCTACAGGTACACCCAGCACTATAGGTACTACAGATACACCATGCTCTACAGGTACACCCTGCACTATAGGTACTGCAGATACACCATGCACTACAGGTACACCCTGCACTATAGGTACTGCAGATACACCATGCGCTACAGGTACACCCTGCACTATAGGTACTGCATATACACCATGCGCTACAGGTACACCCTGCACTATAGGTACTGCATATACACCATGCGCTACAGGTACACCCAGCACTATAGGTACTACAGATACACCATGCTCTACAGGTACACCCTGCACTATAGGTACACCCTGCACTATAGGTACTGCAGATACACCATGCACTACAGGTACACCCTGCACTATAGGTACTGCAGATACACCATGCGCTACAGGTACACCCTGCACTATAGGTACTGCATATACACCATGCGCTACAGGTACACCCTGCACTATAGGTACTACAGATACACCATGCTCTACAGGTACACCCTGCACTATAGGTACTGCATATACACCATGCGCTACAGGTACACCCTGCACTATAGGTACTACAGATACACCATGCTCTACAGGTACACCCTGCACTATAGGTACACCAGATACACCCTGCACTATAGGTACTGCAGATACACCATGCGCTACAGGTACGCCCTGCACTATAGGTACAGCAGATACACCATGCACTACAGGTACACCCTGCACTATAGGAACTGCAGATACACCATGCTCTACAGGTACGCCCTGCACTATAGGAACTGCAGATACACCATGCTCCACAGGTACGCCCTGCACTATAGGTACTGCAGATACACCGTGCTCTACAGGTACGCCCTGCACTATAGGTACACCCTGCACTATAGGTACTGCAGATACACCATGCACTACAGGTACACCCTGCACTATAGGTACTGCATATACACCATGCGCTACAGGTACACCCTGCACTATAGGTACTACAGATACACCATGCTCTACAGGTACACCCTGCACTATAGGTACTGCATATACACCATGCGCTACAGGTACACCCTGCACTATAGGTACTACAGATACACCATGCTCTACAGGTACACCCTGCACTATAGGTACTGCATATACACCATGCGCTACAGGTACACCCAGCACTATAGGTACTACAGATACACCATGCTCTACAGGTACACCCTGCACTATAGGTACACCCTGCACTATAGGTACTGCAGATACACCATGCGCTACAGGTACACCCTGCACTATAGGTACTGCATATACACCATGCGCTACAGGTACACCCTGCACTATAGGTACTACAGATACACCATGCTCTACAGGTACACCCTGCACTATAGGTACTGCATATACACCATGCGCTACAGGTACACCCAGCACTATAGGTACTACAGATACACCATGCTCTACAGGTACACCCTGCACTATAGGTACACCAGATACACCCTGCACTATAGGTACTGCAGATACACCATGTGCTACAGGTACGCCCTGCACTATAGGTACAGCAGATACACCATGCACTACAGGTACACCCTGCACTATAGGAACTGCAGATACACCATGCTCTACAGGTACGCCCTGCACTATAGGAACTGCAGATACACCATGCTCTACAGGTACGCCCTGCACTATAGGAACTGCAGATACACCATGCTCTACAGGTACGCCCTGCACTATAGGTACACCCTGCACTATAGGTACTGCAGATACACCATGCACTACAGGTACACCCTGCACTATAGGAACTGCAGATACACCATGCTCTACAGGTACGCCCTGCACTATAGGTACTGCAGATACACCATGCTCTACAGGTACGCCCTGCACTATAGGAACTGCAGATACACCATGCTCTACAGGTACGCCCTGCACTATAGGTACACCCTGCACTATAGGTACTGCAGATACACCATGCACTATAGGTACTGCAGATACACCATGCGCTACAGGTACACCCTGCACTATAGGTACTACAGATACACCTTGCTCTACAGGTACACCCTGCACTATAGGTACTGCAGATACACCTTGCTCTACAGGTACTACCGATACACCTTGCTCTACAGGTATACCCTGCACTATAGGTACTACAGATACACCATGCTCTACAGGTACACCCTGCACTATAGGTACACCAGATACACCCTGTACACAATGTAGGATAGCTACTACAGGTACACCATGTATTATGAGTACTACAGATACACCCTGTCTTATAGGTACACCATGTAGGATAAGTACTACAGGTACACCATTTTCTACATTTTCTACAGGCCTGTTTTTGTTTACTTCAACACTGGATTACGGATTGTGAATGCTGTTTCTGATTAAATCCGCAATTTTCCATCATCAAAAAAATTGGTACGATCCTTACTTTGTGACCACAGACATGGAGATCTTTTGAACTCTGAAGATGTGCTGCTGTCGTGGAGTGTTTTGGGGTCAAACCAGCTTGTTTACCTGCTTTGTTTACCCATTAATTCTGAATGGCTCTGTATGCTAGGAAACGAATGCACACATGCGCGCACACACACACACACACACACACACACACTTATTTCTGACAGGGAAAAGACTGACAGCAGAGTTTTAACAAAGGGATTATTCTCTTTCATGTCTGCTGCCTGACCTACTTAAAGAATGATAAGTGTGAAGAAACGCTGTGAGTGTGTGTGTGTGAGTGTGTGTGTGTGTAAAAAAGTGAAATACCTATCAATAGAATGATCTATATGAATGATGAAATATTAATGAGATCCCAATTATCCATATCCTGTAACAGTTCAGTGTGGTGTGTGTGTGTGTGTGTGTGTGTTACAGATGGGCACAGCTGGTGCATAACTTGTTCATGCGGTGTTCACACTGCATGACTGTCAATTCAGCACAGGAGGGTTTAACCTCTCACACACACACACACACACACACACACACACACACACACACACACACACACACACACAAATATATCTGTCGTATCTGTAATTACTTATCCTACCCAAGTGTCTGTGTAGCTGAAATATTCCAACGGTACAGCCCGTATCCTAGCAACCCAAATAAAAGGGAATGTGTAACGGCTCCAACCGAACTGTCCGCCTTAACTGCCGTATTTACACACACATTGCGCTCCAATCTGAAGTGAACTCCCTAGGTAGGCAGCATTTCAGGACAGCATTTGAACATTCCCAAGAGAAACTCTGTCCCATTTCGAGGACCAAACATACAAATGTGACCGAATTTCCCGTCTCAAAGCTAACAAATACAGCTGAACAAATACAGCATAATTTGTTTATCAGCCATCATTCCATGGGGAAAAATCAGCTAGGTAACATAACACACCTTCACAATGTATGGAGCTAGCTTATACTGCTAATAAGTGATCGACTGGCTACTTAACAAGTTAATGTTTTCTTAACTATGTACTTATTTCAGTTCACTATTTAGCAAGATAGTGATAATTACCTGGCATGCTAAGCAGCTAGAACTAAGTAACTAATAGCTAAGCAGCTAGAACTAAGTAACTAATAGCATGCTAAGCAGTTGTTTTACTAGCTTTAATCATGGAGTGATCCAACAAAGGAGGAGTTTAAGTTCGATCAGCCAGTCACAAACGTGATCTTTATATCAACACTAACTTCCCTGTTAGTTTCCTCAGCTTAATGTACTGCTTAGCATAAAACACTGGTTGCAATTACATTATATTAAGCAACATTACCTATGGTAGTCAAGCTACTTAACTTTGGTCAGTTAACTAGTTAGATAAGCTAACATGAAAATTATTTGTATAAACAAGAAATAATTATCCTAGCTCTCGAGAAAGCTTGCTTGTGCCAAGTATACGATTTTATTGTATAACCAAATCAAGTGGTGAAATTAAATTAAGTGGCAAGATAGCTAGCCTTAGGTAAACCATTGTGATGCAAAATGACCAAGTTTGCAATTAGCCGAGCAGATTTAACCACAGATTAAACCCTTGCTGTCCAAAAGTAGCCATTTAATTGCTAGCATATGTTTCTGCCCAATGTTAACGACATTAAAAGTAATTTTAATGCGTGTGAATATTCAATAAGTAAATGTTTGATCCGCACAAAAAGAACGATCATACATGTGAAGTCAGCCATTGCACTAGCTATCATTGATGCTAACATAAGATGGGGAAAAAAATGATGCTGTGTGAGTTATTACACAGAGGAAACACACACTCATGAGCTCAGAAACACAATGACTAATCTTAACATATGAAACACAGCTTTAATTAACTCAGACCAATTATCCCTCTATCAGGAGCTTGAGTGAGTGTGTGTGTGTGAGGCGTTATCTCGGCGTGTGTCAGAGCATGCATGTATGCAGGCCTGCTGCTGCAAACAAGCTGCACAAACGTGGGAGGTTTAGACCCTGATGATGTAGAACAGCTTGCGCTAGACTACTGTTGTGTGTGTCAGTGTGTGTCTACGAGCATTTCTATTTCCTCTGTGCACTTATTATAAAGCACACACTGCTTTGGTCTTGCATTAGCGAGAAAGTAGGCTCAAGCTAAGTTTAAGCTCAAAAATCATGATTTCAGCATGCCTATGGAATAGCACACCTACCATAAACACACTAACAAATCGACAGACAACCATAATTACTGGGAAAACAATAATGAATGGATAAATTACCATAAATAATGGAGTAGCAAGTCTACCATAAACACACTAACAAATGGACAAAGTACTATAGCTACTGGGAAAACAATAATGAATGGATAAATTACCATAAATAACGGAGTAGCAAGTCTACCATAAACACACTAACAAATGGACAAAGTACTATAGCTACTGGGAAAACTATAATAAATGGATAAATTACCATAAATAATGGAGTGGCATGTCTAGCATTAACACTCTAACAAATGAACAAAGTACCGTACAAATTGGAGTAGCAATAAAACAATGACTGGGTGAAAAAGCAAAAAAAAAAAAAAAAAGTCTCTCAGGCCCTCTAGTGGCTGGCTGCAGTACAACATTTAACCCCGCCCCTTCCCACATAAGCCAAACTTACATTTCTCCACAAATAATTTTCGGGAATAGTGTTCTGTCGCTTTTACAAATTCAGCTGACCTTCATATCTCACCTAATATTTTTCATCATGAGGTGACAGTTTTGGACATAACAGCCGAGTCTTGTGAACACACACACTTTCCAACACACACCTGAAGCTCGTGGCAGTTCTGTAGCAAGGTTTTTCTAGTATTTTGCTTATTTTGATGTCTAAGCTAGCTCACTGTACTGATATTATAACTAGCAAACCAACGTGAGTGAGCGAAGCGATGGCATAAACCAAATCAGCTAACACTAGCTACATTTCATAACAATTTACTGACTGAATGACTTTAGTGAACACTCGAAGTAGCTTGGTAAGGTTAGCCAGTTCTTTTTTTAAACGAGCTCCACCGAGAGATTAATTGGAGCATAAAAGAGCGCTTTTCCATTCAGACGCGAGGTGTCTTACTGCAGGTATCAGAGAGAGATGAAAATCACGGAAAGCAACGATTTTTTTTTTTTGTGCTCAAAAAAGTAGGTTGTGTTGTAATATGTAAACATATCAACAAAAGGACAAACTACCATAACTGCTAGAGAAGCACGTCTACCGTAAACATGCTAAAAGACTGGTAAACTACTGTAACTACTGAAGCTGTTAACAGTAAATGGTGGAAAGTTTGGTGCTTCTGTGAAAATCGCCAGCTGTAACACGTGTCAGTAAAGCGGCTGACGTTAGCATGTGCTAATTACAGCTAATGACTAAAATTTCTCCGGATTTAATTATATCCCTCTCTCTCTCTCTCTCTCTCTCCCCCCTACCTCTCCCTCTGACTCACCCCGCATGCAGATATTTATCTTTGTGCTGAAATTGGATTAAACCAGGTGGCATTAAGAAACGCATATGACATCAAACACTACATTTAGATGCGAAGGATCATGGGAGATCTAATTTTAGGTGAGAAAACACGCACTTGCTGAACTTCACACCTCTGTGGAGCGATAAATGGAATATGAGCTTTATTCACATCATTGTGGAAAGAGAAAGAAAGAAAGAAAGAAAGAAATGGACAATAACTGGTTTAGAGATAGAGAGAGTTACTGAGACGAGTAAGAGGGACACTAGTGGATTAAGAAAGACAGAAAGAAAGACATAAAAAGACATGAGAAGAAAAGAAAGGAAAAAGGAGAGAAAGAAAGTGCCCAAAAAAAAAAAAAAGAAAAGAAGAGATCCATCAGCGCTGCATTTCGATCCATTCAGAGTGGTATTGTGGGAGTATATTTAGGTTTTTCAGATTTCAGGACTTTGTGTGTGTGTGTGTGTTCCAGGACTTGCAGCCTCATTGTGAACTGAATAAACCACACTGAGTTACAGGAATCTGACATAATCCTGCCATCTGAGGACCTGTGTGTGTGTGTGTGTGTGTGTGTGTGAGAGAGTGTATGTGTGTGAGTGTGTGACGGGAAAAGCCTTATAGAAATTACCATCGCATACCTAGATTTGAACTGTACTATTTTCAATACTTTTGCCACATTCATATCATGTTGGAGAATTCCAAAGGATGGGAAAAATTCCTGTTATTCCGACTTGAAAGCGTTCACGAATTGTGATTTCGTTCTGGATAAAAATGTTAGTTGTAGTTTTGATCTAATATTACTTGGAAATACAAGGAAATACAAACTAAAATTTCTATCGCAAAGACTTTATTTCCAAGGACGGATTTAATAGTCAAGGAAATATCCCAAAATTCCCAACTCTGAGGTCTCTGTGAATTTTTTTTTCTACTCAGAAGGTGGTAATTACGGTTATTCCCATATGGCCTCAGTGTAACACTATATCCTTGAATTCATGTTCATTACTCATTCATCAATCTTTAGCAGGCGCTTTATCCTGGTCAGAGTCGTGGTGGATCCGAAGCCTACAACGGGAAGTCCGGGAATACACCCTGGATGAGATCCCAATCCATCTCAGGTCATTACTGGGGAATCAAGTGGTTGATACTCAGGAGCTTTCTAACATCCTCATGGTAACCAAGGCAACTCTAATGTTATGCGAAACGTTACAGGCGTCATGGCGACAAACTGGAAAGAATCACGAAAGGTCCACGTTGTTCCCTTAAACCAAATGTAGTCGAGAAGACAAGACAAGCTGTGTAACTTTATTTTGCACGCCCCCCCACCCCCCCCCCCCCCCCTTTTTTTTATTTTAGGTATGAATCTAATGTAGCTAACAAGTAGCTAACCAGTAGCTTACATATTAATAGCTAACTGATCTATTTTTTTTTTGTTTGTTTGTTTGTTTAATTGTTTAAATTACAAAAATCCTATAGAATGTAAAATGTAGAAATTTACAAACACGCATCAAGCCATGATTCTTGGTGTAACACGCAATAGAATTTCGAATTTTAATCACTTGCTTGAAGATGCAGGTGCAAAAAAAGTCACAGAGGGAAAAAAAAAAACGTGGATTAAAAAGCAGTAACTATAGATCTACTTTGAAATCTCTTAAGTAGATTATTTTTTTTTAAACATAGTGAGTAAAACTAAAAGCTTTCTTAATGGAAACCTGGTGCTTGTACTGTTGCAGAGTATCATGGGAATAGAGATGAATTGTATTGATTTCACCAGCAGTAGTGTGTGTGTGTGTGTGTGTTTAGGTATCTTCCCCATCTTCTCTGGAGTGGGAGTGTGTCAGCGTGCATGCTTCCTCCGTCTGCAGACTCTTAATGCATTTTCAGTCATGACCTTCAGAACTACATCACACACACACACACACACACACACACACACACACACACACACACACACACACACACTGCACATTCTGATGCAAAACCTACATTCAGAATAATGGTTCACCTTACAACTGTGAGTAAGGTGAACCATTGATAGAGACACACACACACACACACACACACACACACACACACACACACAGAGCTGTATGCAAAGTGCCTACAGATTCCTACATACAGCAGTGACATTGCTGATTGACACCGAGGTGGTGACCTTTGACATGGAAACCATTTGGGAGAGTTTGGTTGGTAGGAAGCACACACACACACACACACACACACACACACACACACACACACACACACACGTTTCTAATTTGCACAGAATTTATTACTCTTGTTAACCTTGTGTCAGCATCACCCACGACCTCCGGAGTGAGACAGAACATGATAAAGTGAGAGAGAGAAAACATTATAAAGAGAAAGACTGGACATAACCAATGGAGAGACAGAATATGAAAAAGAGAGAGAGAGAGAAGAGACAGAGCAAGAGACAGACAGGGGAGAGAAAGAGAGAGAGAGAGAGAGACAGAGAGAGAGAGAGAGACAGACAGGGAGTGAAAGAGAGAGACAGCGAGAGAGTTAGAGACAGACGGGGAGAGAAGGAGAGAGAGAGAAAAACAGAGTTAGAGACAGACGGGGAGAGAAAGAGAGCGAGAGACAGAGTCAGAGACAGATGGGGAGAAAAGGAGAGAGAGAGAGAGAGAGAGAGAGAGAGACAGACAGGGAGAGAAAGAGAGAGACAGCGAGAGAGTTAGAGACAGACGGGGAGAGAAGGAGAGAGAGAGAAAAACAGAGTTAGAGACAGACGGGGACAGAAAGAGAGCGAGAGACAGAGTCAGAGACAGATGGGGAGAAAAGGAGAGAGAGAGAGAGAGAGAGACAGACAGGGAGAGAAAGAGAGAGACAGCAAGAGAGTTAGAGACAGACGGGGACAGAAAGAGAGCGAGTGACAGTCAGAGACAGATGGGGAGAAAAGGAGAGAGAGAGAGAGAGAGAGAGAGAGACAGAGTTAGAGACATACGGGGAGAGAAACAGTGAGACAGACAGAGATGGAGCAACAGAAAGAGTTAAAGACAGACAGGGACACAGACAGAAGGCAGAGAAAGCGAGACGGACAGAGAGAGAGAGAGAGAGAATCGGAGAGAGAGAGAGAGAGAGAGAGAAACAGAGAGAGAGAGAAACAGAGAGAGGGACAGACAGAGAGGCAGACAGAAACAGAGACAAACAATGCGAGACACGGAGAGACAGGAGCAGAGAGACAGAGAGACAACAAGACAATCAGAAAGAGAGAGAACTTGTAAGTTGTTGCACTGCGCATACAAAGTATTGTACAGTTATTTTCCATGAACTGCACAGCTGTGATTACTGGTAGAAAAAGTTTCAGTGAAAAATGACTTTAGAGAACAGGAAAGAAAGTCAGAGGGAGAAGGTAATATAGTGACAGAGGAGACAAAGATACGACAAAGAGAAACGAGAGTCGAGAGAGAGAGAGAGAAAGAGAAAGATGGAGGAGGATTGAGACAGGAGGCAATAATGAGATAACAGAAAGTAATATAATGCTAGAAGACATACAGAGAGAGAGAAGGTGATAAACATACAGCCTCGCTGGAAGCTACACGCCTCAATTATCACATATTCGCCTCAAACACCTTTGTGGACTTGTTTTGTATCTCAGATGTGCTTTTTTTTGTGAGTTTCTGCCACTGTTCTCTGGAAAAATGGACAAAAAGACGAACCGCAGTCTTGAGTAGGAGGCGTGGCTAAACATCTGTCCGTCACCGAAACCGTGAAATGTTACGACATTTTCACTGTTGATCTGCTAAAACGGTCTGAACCTGTATGAACGTTTTAATCACTTTCTAATCATCATTACCATTAAAATTATTTTCCGTTACTCCAAATTTCAGTGCATCCCTAATAAATATTACAGCGAGGCTAAATTCTCAAATTTGATTGGTCAGAAGGTGTGGATTAATTTTTTATAACAGCACGAACTGGAAACAACTGTTTATCGTTGCTATAATGTAAGTGATAAGAGGAACCAACTTGTCTCGTGGATGTTCCACAACAATCGAAAAAAAAGAATTGATGTATTTTTGAGTCACCAGCCTGTATCAACGTACACCGATGTTAAAATATAGAGCTCTGACATCAGATAGGAGGCGTGGCCTAAAGCCTGAAGGTAACATTTTGTAGGTTAGAAGTGATTCAGATGCTAATGTAGTTCTAAAAGAATGTGTATATTTAATTTTTCTGCAGAACAAGCACATTTGAGGCGAGTGTGAGATGATTTAGGGAGGAAGGAGTGAGTCACCACACACACACACACACACACACACACTGAACCTCTACCTTTTTTCCTTTCTTTCTTCTTTCCTTTTTTCATCTCTCACCTTTATTCCAGCATCCTGTGATAGTGTGACCTCACGACCTCCTCCTCCTCCTCCTCCTCCACACACTTACACCTTCTCACTTTCAACTCACACACACATGCACACACACACCTCTTTTATCCCATTTCCTCTCTCCCGGCGAGCGTTTATTGCACCCAGCAACACCACCTCAGAGGCTGATGAGAAATACACGCGCTTATTTGAATGTATACAAAGCGCTGAAAATCAACCGTACCTTCAGATGCAGTTCCACAAACAAGCCTCAGACAAATAAACCAAGCATTACGTGTGTGTTCGTGTGTGTGTGTGAATCTAAGCAGCTGCGTCTGAGAGAACAATCTGACAAGGGCACTGAACATGAATAAAAAGCTCAGTGCAGTAAGTCAATATGCCAGACAGGAGCTTAGCGCATAAATCTGAACCACACACACACACACACACACACACACACACACACACACACACACATATATATATATACACACACACACACACACACACCAAATTTCACAGCCTGTCTGTCATCTCAGAGTCTCGCAGTCACTTTGGGCCAAAAAAAGAATTACCTGTCAAAAAATGCAATATTACTAAACATAAAAATGAGAAATATATTAACAGCATCAGAGTGCTGTCTTCCAGTGCCAGATGTCTTAACACGGTCCAAAAGAAACAGCTAGCCTGTGTGTGTGTGTGTTGTGTGCTGAAATTGGGTCTCACAATAGACCATGATAATCAACAATCACAGTATCGCCAAACAATTAAAAATATCCCAATGTCCGTATGTAAATATAGAATAATGGTACAATAGTTGTCCTTGAAGTCCCCATGAACAGGGGCAGACTTAGCACTAGGCAAAGGTAGGCAACCGCCTCAGACTACCAGAAGCCAAGGGCCCCCTAAAAATGCAAATTTTATATACATATTTAATTATTAATGCTAAACAACGTATGTTGAAAATTTACATCTCGATGAATAGGCCCTCATTCCTCCCCAAATCACTGAATCCGCCCCTGCCCATGAAATGGTTTCTTAGGTTGCTGTGATTTGATTCTGCATGTTGATGTATTTCTTTCTGAAACAGGAAGTCAGGTTGATTTACACAACAGCCAATAGCGTTCAAGAACTGCCACACCCCTGCTGATTCTAAACATGACATTAGCTTAGTGAGCTAGCTAAATATGGAGAGCAACGAAGAGATTAACAAAATTTATACTTGCTGTTAACTATGCGTACGAAAGATGGCCGCTGGCGTGTCCTGTGGTCATTTGGCGCGTCACATGTGCACGTCCTCAGAAATGAAATAAGCTAACACTGTGTCTCAAATCACAATTATTTACTACTCTAAACCATTACTGAGTACTAACACTAATGGTTTTCCTGTTACAGTGAGTGTTTGATATTTAAAAACCTCTTAAAACCTACTGAAAGGTCAGTTTTGAGTACCTGTCTTCTAGGAAATATTTTTGAACGTGCAGTGAGGGCTTTCAATTGGCGATGCAGATCATGACAACAATCACGCCGACTGCAAAAAGTTTTACAAAGAGAAACGAAGCTCGGTGGTCTGTTTCACGTTGCTGTGCATGAACTCGCTAGATATTACAGTTTGACTGGAAACCAGATGGACAGGGATGTTCAGTGGACACCGCATTTAATCCTCTAGATGTACATAAGACACACAAGCCAGTATGTGAACAATTCCGCCCACGTAGCAGCTTTGTGCGCACATGTATGCGTGGTGAAAGTGAAGCATATTTGCACCTTTCTTGATGGACAAGCCTCAACGATGTATAAAGATGGCATCATGTTCTCACTCTGTCTGAGGATGTGACATATAGAGACTAGCTACATGGCTAAACACATCACCTCAAACAGGGAAGAGTTTTCACAGGATTATTATTGAAATAGATTTTTCATTTTATTTACCCTCTCTGGTCTGACAATACGCCTTGTTTAAGAAATATCAACAAAGAAAACATTTTTGGATGATTTGACAAAGTAGTACGTGTTTCTCCCTGCATCAAATTCTATGGTGCTAGTCAAAAGTGGTAAGATGACAATATGATGGTGTATAGTTGCTTTACTTTTCTTCAAATGAAATCTGTGCTGTGATCATAAAGGAGGTCCTTGGAAATTCTTTTGCTCGGGAAGTGGTCCTTGGCTGCAAAAATTTAACTCGTGGGACAAAAACCTTGATGGTGTGACCCCACTGAAAGCCTTTGCATCCTGACAGGTACAGTTTAGTAACTTTTCCTGAGAGTGTAGGTAGTATCTTCTCCTGAGATACTGTCCTCTAAGGACAACTGTCTTATTAAGGTCGTTATAATTAAACCGGCTTTGAAAGAGCAGCACATTGCATGCCCTTCTTAGAAAAGGCAATCCTATAATTCTGTTCACCAGATGATTATTGCGGTATCACCATTTAATATTGACTCAATTAGAGTGATCCACTACACATAATCATCTCTAAAGTTAAAAACTCAGTCATGGAGACTTTCAGACCCTTCTTGTTGTCATGCATTGGAAACAAGTAGGTCATGATTTCTATGAGCAACAGAGAACAAAAAGACAAAACACTTTCTTTGCACTGTATAGAGAAAAACAGTCGCATGTAGGAACAAATTCAGATCCACTGTCATACTCTGAAGACTTGCTTGACTTGCCTTACAATGTCAGCAGAGACAAGACATCACTTTGTAATAACTAGCACATGAGCCATAAACTGTGACCTTTAGAAATCAGCACACATCACAGCAATCTAATTAAACCAGGCAGGAAGTTAATGAGCATACTAATTAAGTGAATCAGGATGTTAATTAGGAATATATCAATTTGGCAAGCGTGTACCTGTCTCATCGTCGATGGTAAACCTTCCAAGGCCACTTCCATCACGGATGGAGTACTGAACCTCACCGTCTCTGCCAGTATCATCATCGCGCGCTGAAACTCGAAGAACAGATGTCCCAATCCGAGCACTTTCCTTAACTGAAGCATTCACAGCGAAGTTGGAGAAATATGGTGCGTAAAGGTTTTCATTTACGTCTACCACCTCCACCTCCACAAAGCTGACTGATAGCAAAGAAACGGGACGTCCTCGGTCTTTGGCTCGAATTGTTAGGTTAAAGAATTGTTGAGTCTCATAATCCAGCTCCTTGGTTAAACGAATAGCTCCACTCATCGCATCCACCTCGAAGCGGCCATCGTAGTCACTACCAAGTGAATAGCGGACTTCTCCACCTGGACCGAGATCAGGGTCCTGAGTATCGAGCCAGGCGATAACGGTACCAATCGGAAGATCCTCAAGAGCTCGCGCACTGATCACACTTGGGATAAATGCAGGAGGACAGTCATTGACGTCGTCTAGTCTGATATGAAGTGTGGTTATGGAAAATTTCTGAGCATTTCTTTCTGCACGGTCTCGTGCTTCCACTTTCAGTAAGAAAGATGGCGCGTATTCATGGTCCAACTGTCCAGCAACATATACGATCCCACTCGAGCTGTTGATGCCAAACTGAGAGGTGCTTGTGAGCAAGGAATACTGGATCTCTCCATTTGATCCCTGATCTTTATCTGTGGCTTCTACTTGGATCACCTCAGTGCCAATGGGAGTGTTTTCAGGAATCCGTGCTCTGTATCCATTGCCTTGAAGAAACTGGGGGGCATTGTCATTGGCATCCTCCACATAGACAGTTAAGAGATGCCAAGCAGATCTTTGTGGCTGGCCCAAATCATATAATGTAAGGTTTAGGATGTATCGGTCTGTTCTTTCCCGGTCTAATGGCAAGAATATCCTGATCTCGCCGGTGAGAGTGCCGATGGTAAAACTACTATCTGTGTTGCCACTGGAAATAGTGTAAAGTATCTGGCCATTAAATCCTGTGTCGCTGTCATACGCTTTCACCTGGAACACACTCGAGCCAATTTCCATATCCTCACGGACTGTGATATCTGTAGGGAAGGATTTGTCAAACTGAGGCGCTTGTCGGTTCACTGAGAACAAGTCAATGAAACCTTCCTCTATTTTGGGCTTGCTGTTGGCTTTGGCCTTTTTGAGCAGCTTCTCTGCGAGTCTCTGAGCTACATGTGTCTCTATACAGCTGAAACTCTTAGGTGGGGATTTTCCCTGTGCTATGGATATGTTCACAAACATGGGATCGGAGAAAGTCTCCCCATCTGTGGCAGTGATTTTGAGGCTAAAAGTGCTTTTGGGGTTTGCAGTAATAAGAGATCGGCGAAGAGTCATGACACCAGAATCGGGATTCAGATCAAAGAAGCCATGCTCATTTCCTGAGATTATTTTATACTTCACAAGTTCCAACTCATCAATGTCTATGGCGGACATGGTAGTGATGACCTCACCGACCGACAAGTCACGGGAAACCACACCAACGCAGGCAATTTTCTCAAAGAGTGGCTTGTTATCGTTCACATTCTCGAGGTGCACTGTGACGTTTACTTCACTCTCTCTCCTGTACGGGGCACCCCAGTCCGAAGCCCGCACTACAAAGCTGAAGCTCTCCGAGGATGACTCAAAGTCCAATTCCTGCCTGCTTGTGATGGCGCCATTAAACTGGTGTATAGTGAATGGCAGTGGCATCAAACTTGCCATGCTGTATGTGATATAACTGTTCTCCCCGTGATCTGCATCCAAAGCCGTGACCACAACAACTGTCGTCCCGACAGGGATGCTTTCATTGACAAACACTTCATAGGACAGTTGTGTAAATACTGGAGCATTGTCATTGGCATCTTCTAGAAACACCCGAACTTTAGCCCTGAGTTCACTGCCAACCTCCATTACCTCAAGCTCAAAATCTCGTTGTGTGAGCTTTGTGAGCCACCGTGACGTGCTAATCACTCCAGTCATACTATTGACACTAAAAAACGCTGAATCTGCAGATGGTGTGAGGATGTATTCAACGTCAGCTGGCTCTGGATTAAGTTTTACGGCCAATACGAGGGTTCTGGGTGGGGCTATTTCACTCAGATTGACCTCATATACCTCTTTCTGGAACCGGACCTCTACTGGGCTTGGCCTGGACAACTTAAGACATACTATTTGAACCTCTGATGATTTTTGTGGTGTCCCCCGATCTCTTGCCTGCAAACTCAGATTCAGTCCAAAAGGGTAACTTTCCCACTTTAGATGCTCAGGAGCTTTAAGAACAAACTCACTAGATCCTCTCTTAGATCCTCTCTCTTCTCCTTCCCTGTCTATTTCTATTCTTTCGATGCTAAACAGATTAAATGGGTCTCCGTCCACAATGTTTACTGCCTCGATCTCTCCATTCAGTCCGGTATCGTCATCCTCAACTGTCAACACAGCGACTGCCGGCGTAGCATCGGCCCAAGCAGGTGCTAGTGTCACAATATTGAGTTTGGGTGCATGCTCATTGATCCGTTCCACATGGACAAAGAGTTTAGCAGTGCTGCTGACACCGTTGTTGCCGTAAAGCTTCATCCCACGGTCCACAGCCTGGATTTCCAAATCATAGCGGCTTTGAGTGTCCACATTCAGCTTTCCACTGAGGGAAACAACACCACTGGTTGGGTGCACAGCAAAAAGTTCCATCTTTTCCTTGAAGAAATAGTAAAACTCCCCATTAGAGCCTGTGTCAGCATCCGTGGCTGTGACTTGAGCAATGCTGGTGCGCAGTGGTGTGTTTTCTGCAATCGTGACTGAATAAGTTGTTGGGGAAAAAAGAGGTCGAAGGTCATTCATATCCAGCACTTGTACACTCACTTTGGTCCATGCCTCCACTGTTTCGCCCTTAACGGACGCTTTGACTGTCAGCTGGTAATTATCCTGAATCTCTCGGTTCAGAATGGCAGCATTTCCTCCTTTGGTGCGTATGCGGAGGAAGCAGAAGTCCCCAAGCGTGTATTCTTCTGCCTTGAAAAATCCCTCATCGTCTCCGGCCGTGATTCTGTAGCGCACTTCCCATGAGCGCTGTTGGAGATCCACGCCCATTCTCACCTGGCTGACTGCATACGTCCGCGCCGCCGAGTTCTCGTACACGGACGCATGGTACAGCGGTTGCGTGAACTGAAGCCGTGGCCTGTCACCTTGGCAGCGGACCAGAGGAGGTGACAGGAAGAACACAAGGGCCAGACGGAGGAGAGCGGCCCGAACTCCCGCCCAGAGGGCCATGATCATTGCCGTGCCATCACCAAATCCATCCTGGAGAGGGAGAGAGAGAGAGAGAGAGAGAGAGAGAAGGAAAGGAAGAGCAGTTAGTCATTGCAAAAAACATTCACAAATTTCACCTCTAGGCTATGAGGTAATGTTATTTCATTCGCTAGTTTTTATGCTAACTGTTTAACCAAAAAAAATGTCTCCTCTTGTCAGAGGTGTAAACATTAGCATATTGGTAAAGAAAACTCTGGTAATAACAAACGTTGCACAGCTTCCATACATGCCACAGGTATGCAAAATAGTTTGGACATAATAATGCGATAATTTATCGTAACCTGTTTAATTTTTAATTATTAGAATTCCAACTTTAATTCTGGTGGCGCCAACATTTTTCTGCCTTTTCTCTTCATTAGAAATTCACTTCTAAATAAAGATGAAATCCTCAACTACTTAGACAATTTAATATCAGCAACTGTTACGATTTTAACAATGGTACTTAAGGTTCTAATGCCATTCTCTGTTAGCTATGTTAGTTTGGTATTGGCTATACACACTACAAGTCAACAGTTTTGAACACCCCACACTGAAGTATTTTTGTTGAAATTACCTCCTTAAGTACTCTAAAATTTGAATATCTAATCAAAAATTCTTTATTATTAAATGTTTAGTGAATTGAGAAATGACTAATTCACTAATCAGAAAAAAAAACAAAATCTTTATCACTTGAAATTATGCAATTGCATACCACATATTTATGTTTTGCAATTAATACTAGCACTGTCTATGAGTATTTTATCTGTAGGCTTAACGGATTTACCCCGAGAGTCCGCCTGCCTTTAATAAAGCACTCATTTAGAGTCGCGTTAGGATCCGAGAGCACGCAGTTAATAAGTTCCACAAAGATTTAGCTTTCTGAATTTACTTGCTACTCTGCATCATTTTTTGGTCTGTAGCAATTATAGGGATTAAACTGTAATAAACATAAGTAAGTCCAAATTTTTCGACTGACATTGTACATTTTTTTTCAGTGTACAACCAGGAATATCTTAGAACTTGCTTGACGTATCTTTGGTGGGTATAGTGCATGTAAAGTTCTTCTTGAAAATCGGTCTAGTCCTGCATTTATTCAGAACTGCTAGAAGACTCCACATGAACAACCCACTCTTGTCCAGTTTTACTGATATTTACGAATATACTTAAATATGTGTTATGGTAATGTCTCAATATTTATTAGCGTTTGATATCAAGTGTAATTCCTGTGTAATTTGAGCCTTTTCTTCATGTAAATGTTGATATTCCAGAAAGTTCTGTCTCGTCGCTCTTCCACTTTAAAAGACGAGCGAAACCAGTTACCCAAAGTCATCAGCTAGGTTATATTTAGTGTCCATTTTTTCCAACAATGATCTCACCTCTTTTTACATCACCTTCACACGTCAAAAACGCAAACTGACAAATTTCATTTTATTCCACTTTTTTTTTTTTTTTTTTTGCTACAACCTATTTAGTGGTTAAGGCTTCCGTACTTAAGACCTTTTCGAACTCCAGAATATGGAAACACTATCATTTGTATTTGTGTTGAACCCCATTTTAGAGAATGACATCAGAATCCAGGCTTCAAAACGGACTACCACACACACACACACACACACACACACACACACACACACACACACACACAATTACATATGAGAGAAAAACCAGCGAGGGAGTAGCACAACTCAGTCACAAAATAATTACACAGAACGAGAAATCAAAAATACATTCGACACAAAAAAACCCACATATCCTTGGGTTTCAGAAAGAACCTGCGGGTTCAGCAGTGTGTGTGTGTGTGTGTGTGTGTGTGTGTGTGTGTGTGCTTGTTTTAGAATCTGATTGTTTTCCTGAACATCCCGAGGGACGGGCAAGCCTCGGTTCAACCCACAGTAATGTAGCACAACACACACACACACACACACACACACACACACACACACACACAGAGGAACAGCATACCATATCACCACAATGGTCAGTCTGTGTATGATTCAGCAGTATACACACACACACACACACAAAGAATGATGTCGTAAAAACACAAACTCACAAATTGTGGTCTGTAATTACAAAAAAACGTGAAGATCAGCATGTTTTTTCTCTCCTTCTGTCTTTGGCTCATTTTTTCTCCTTTTCTCTCATTTTCTTTTCTCTGTCTTTCTTAATCTTACTCTATCACTTATTTCTCTCTTTCTCTCTCTCTCGACTTTACCAAAAGTTACAAAGTGACAGAATAAAGAGTTCGGCTGCTGAGCACAACTACACTAACGCTGGAAGTTACTTACACGTAACTTTACATCACACTAGCACGTGACAAGTCGTTTGTAGTTTGTCTCTTGTGGGCGTGGCCTGTCCAGTGTTTATTTTTAGTTAGAGCGGTAGTAGCTATATATCGCTTATAAAGCGAGCTAGTTAATCAATGTGAAAATGGGTTGTTTGATTGACATGCTAGGCTTCGAAACCGACGATCCCTGCTTCTTCCTTCCAAGCTTAATTTTTTTTCGTAACATCTCTACGCACATTTAATATGAGATCATACTGTACGTACAGTATACGGAAAGATAAAGTGATAAGATATACGTTAAACAGTAAATTGGAACTAATTGCAGGTAGGAACTAAAGTTGTGAGTGGGGAACTGAACGTCTGAACACGTGCCAGAAGTTTTTTCCGAGGAATCGTTTGAGCCAATTGTTTAGATTTGTCGATTTACGGCATCCTACATAATTTGCGTAGAATTGAGAAAATCTCAGGTAAAATGTCGATTGTCGCCAAAATCTTGGCTCCGTGTCGCTTTGTTGCTCAGTACTGTGAACGCCAAGCTAGCTATCTAACCTAGCTATATAAGCTAGTGCGGTGGTGTTACTGTATGTTAGCTAGCTCATTTTAACCACTGAACAACTTCTAGCAATCTGCATCACAATACAACTGTTAGTTTTGTAAACAACAGAGTGACAGTTTGATCCGTCATGCTACATCAACCTTTCCTGGAACCACTGTCAAGTGTAAAGTATCATGGGATTGTGTGACAGACTCAAGGACTAAAAGCGCAGCTATATCTCCCTCTTTAGATAGAGATGAAGCGAGGACACCCCTCCCACTACACCACTATAATCAGGCAGAATGGCATTGTGGGTAATGTAGGAACTTTACACTTTAACCAAACTAAAAATAGACCAACATGTAAACCAAAATACTGTTTTTTTTTGTTGTTTTTTTTTCAAAGAAGTTCCATATGTTAGAGTGTAAAAATGCTGCATTTCATCAGTGTGTGTGTGTTCCCTTATCATTAATTGCAGAAGGATCACTATTCCCAGTAGCAGTGTTACACATAAGCTGTCATCCTGAGCCAAGAACACACACACTGAAACCACTAATGAGCATATGTGTGTGTGTATGTGCGTGCGCCAAACTTGGGAAAAGACCCCAGAGGAAAATCGAGAGAGGACAGAGTTCAAAGCCCTCAGCGAAGAGGCAGAAAGAAACTGAATTATTCATGTATGTACGTATGTGTGTGTGTGTGTACGTGTGTGTGTGTGTGTGTGTGTTTAGCTATTAAGCACTGTTATACTTCTGACTCGATGAATTTTACTTTATTCCCAGTCTGAAAGAATTCTGCTGAGCTTCAGATCAAACACAGTCCAGAGGTGTGTGTGTGTGTGTGTGTGTGTGTGTGTGTGGAGAGTGTGTGTGTGACCCGATTAAGTCTATCATTGGTGAAGGCTTTACTGCGGCAAAAATTGGGGACACATTGCGAGTAAGCGCGCGTGTGCGTGTGCGTGTGTGTGTGTGTGTGTGTGTGTGTGTGTGTGTCCTTCATACAATAGAAAGCAGTTTGAAATGGTTGTAATGGTTGTGTTTTTTTTAAAGAAATAAATGCATGAAAAATCAGCAAAATTCACAACAGAATAAATACCTTCAAGCTTGAAATTAGTCAATATGCCTGCAAAAGTGCTTAATAATCTTATTTTCATTTTACTGTAATAAAACATGGCCCATATTCAAGATATTTATACTCGCTAAGATATAATTTTTGTTTAAGTCCTCAATACTGATTTATTTGTTGCTGTTATTATATTATATTATACCACAGATCGGTTGGGTGTTATTCCCAACTTATTATTTTTATTATTAATCATTATTAAGTCATTTTCAATTGTGATGTTAAATATTTTTATTAACTTATAGAACAAAGTTTTTGTTTATTATCTTAATTTTTGAATCCAATATGGAAATATAGTGAATAGTGCTAAAAATTTGGGAGACTTTAGACTTAAAAATTTTTAGACTTAAAAATGCTTAATATTAATTAGTATTTATTGCTTAAAATACACTTATTGTATTTCTAATATTATAGAAATTTAAGGACTAATTAATATTGATATGTAACATGAGAATGTTATGAGGGTTTTTTGGAGAATGTATGCATATGCATAATTTGTTTATATAAAAATATACAAAATAACTTACGCATATTCATGAGCTTTAAGTAATATTATGCGCACTTCTGTCACAATTAAAATCTAGATGTTTGTTAAAGATTTCTATATTTAGCCATAAACAGCAGAACCAGTCATCAGCCAGGTGTGTGTGTGTGTGTGTGTGTGTGTTCACTGATACTCAACCATTGAACTAGTCTTCTTGTAACTAGAATTAAATGTGTGTGTCTGTGTGTGTGTCGGATGTACTTTAGTTCACTTTAGCCAAGAATAGAAATCTGAACCTGACTCATTCAGCTCTCTCCACACACACACACACACACACACACACACACACACACACACACACACACACACACACACACACAACACACACACACACACACACACACAGAGCCTAATTCTATTTTAGTATTTTAGTACTGATGGGAGAAAGACAGATAGAGACATAGACAGAGGGAGAGAGTGAGAATTAATTACTGAAAATTAAATATGCACAAGCTCCACTGTATAAAAAGATCAAACATTAAATTATTTTTTTCAACATTTTCTATAAATTTTATGAAATATAAATGAAACGTATAGAGAAGAATCTGTATATGCAAATGAAATGTAAATAACTAAACACGCCATACAATCCGCTGTGTGTACAGTCAGCAAACTTGGCAGCACTTCATTTATGCAGATTATGCAAATGAGCTCCGGCTCTCCCAGCACGCCGTGTCTGCATATTAATGAGCCTGTAACTGAAAGTGGGCGGGGCTTGTGGGCTCAAATCTGACAGGGAGCCAGTGGGAAGCTGTGTGCGGTCACGGCGACCAATCAGGCGAGAGAGTGTCTTACGGTTCAAAGCACAAAAGGACAAATTCCTTCACACACACACACACTTTATCTCACATTCTGTCAGTCTAACTTTCTCTTCCTTTCTAGTTCATAATCTTCCTCTCTATCCCTTTTTCTTCTCAATTTCTCGTTCCATTTTCTTTCTCTCTCCAGCTAACTTTCATATATTCTCCTCCTTTTTCTCTCTCTATCACTCTTGCTTCTCAATCTTTCGTTCCATTTTCTCTCTCTCTCCATATTTTATCCATTATCCTTCTTTTACTCTCTCTACCCCTCTTTCTTCTCAATCCCTTGTTCCATTTTTCTTCCTTTCTCCATCTGTCTTTCCTCTATTCTCTTTCTTTCTCTGTCTCTGTGTCTTTTTGATACTTGCTCTGTATTCCTCTCAACTTCTTGTGTGAGGTGTGTGTGTGTGTGTGTGTGTGTGTGTGTGTGTGTGTGTGTGTGTGTGTTCACCAATAAGTTGGCCAATTTAGACCTGAGAGGGAAGAAAGGACAGACAGCGAGAGCGACGGAAAAAGAAAGAGAGAGTGACAGAGTGGAGCTATTAGGCAGCAATATACTGAATTCAGTTTATCTCAGATATCATGGACCCAAGTAGTGTTGAGACACACACACACACACACACACACACACACACACACACACACACACACACACACCCCAATGGGTAATGGGAAATCTCAGCTCCCAGCAGATCGAGTTCCGCCTCCCCTTTCTCCTCGCTTAGCTATTTGATCCTTCCTTTGTTACTTCTGTTCCAGCACACACACACACACACACACACACACTTAGCAATCCATGTTCTCGCTTTCTCAATAAAGGTCTTGTGTGTGTATGGGTTAATTACAACAGGCTTGTAACAATGATCACTTCATGTTTTATCACAGCTTACACTATCATTACCAAATTGTCTTTCAATTTCCAATTAATTAGCGTCCCACTGATTTGATGTTTTGTTATTAGGTGAATTGTCTGTGTTGTAACTACTTTACAACTGGCTTCAGAATTCCACAGACGCCCCACAAGAGTAAATAAGGGGAAAAAAAGTATCCTGTGCCTTTATTTAATGAATTAAACATTGTAATGTTGTCGTACGAGAGGAATTAAAACACTTCAGTGTGTGCTGTTATTGGAAAATAATCAACTGCAATGTGAAAACTGTAACTGCTTTATCAACACCACCCTGTCCTTGATTATTTTCCTAAAACAATATGTTCTGAAGTGTATTATGCCGTACTTCGAGACCGAATCAAGATCGAGTCCAAACGAAAGCGAGACCGAGTCAGGCTCAAGTCCAAACGAAAGCGAGACATAATCAAGATAGAGTCCAAACGAACTCGAGACCGAGTCAGGCTCGAGTCCAAACGAAAGCGAGACCGAGTCAGGCTCGAGTCCAAACGAACGCGAGACCAGGTCAGGCTCGAGTCCAAACGAACGCGAGACCGAGTCAGGCTCGAGTCCAAACGAACGCGAGACCTAATCAGGCTCGAGTCCAAACGAAAGCGAGACTGAGTCAGGCTCGAGTCCAAACGAACGCGAGACCTAATCAGGCTCGAGTCCAAACGAAAGCCAGACCTAATCAGGCTCGAGTCCAAACGAAAGCGAGACCAAGTCAGGCTCGAGTCCAAACGAAAGCGAGACCAAGTCAGGCTCGAGTCCAAACGAAAGCGAGACCAAGTCAAGATCGAGTCCAAACGAAAGTGAGACTTAATCAGGCTCGAGTCCAAACGAAAGCGAGACCGAGTCAAGATCGAGTCCAAACGAAAGCGAGACCGAGTCAGGCTCGAGTCCAAACGAAAGCGAGACCGAGTCAGGCTTGAGTCCAAACGAAAGCGAGACCGAGTCAGGCTCGAGTCCAAACGAAAGCGAGACCGAGTCAGGATCGAGACCGGAAAACATCAATTCCACTGCTAGGCTAAGCCTTTACTTTAACTAGTGGGCCTCATGTGTGCATTGCGTCAGTGATTATCCTGCCAAACTTTGGACCAGATTTAGCGAAACGGATGCCCAAGTCCAAGTCAATACAGAGAACATCTCGAGACGGGACTCAGGTCCAAGATACAGATACAGATAGTGGCATTGTGTTATACCTCTAATGTCCATCACAGATTTTTTCCTAGACACACACACACACACACACACACACACGGTTTACATCACTACGTATAATGTAACTAACTGTGAATGGAAGGCTTCAGCTTCGGCTTTGACTCAGAAGTGGTGATTGTTATTAAACGCTACAATGTGGGCAAATTGCAAAACACATTTTTTTTTTAGAGCCAAATTATACAACACGCTTTTGTTTTTAACTGAAGGATGACTATCCTTGACGTAAACACTTTTATTAAAGTTTTTCAGTTTTTATAAATGCGACACTACAGTTTTGCTGGAAGTTTCCTTCTCATGCTGCCTAGTAGCTGTGTTAGCTAGCTAGCTGCATAACAGGACATTACTCAGCAGTGAGTATTGCTAACATTAGCAAAAGCTAGCTAGCTAGTTGATATCGACCCGTAAACAAGCTGACTACTAGCAAGCCATGGTGTGCGAAAACTGGCCGCTGTTCTTGTAAATACAGTGAGAAGTGAACAGTTGTAGGGTTTGGAACACAGCCGTAATTTGACAACATAAAAATGGAATTGCACGCGTTTGCGTAGCCTTTTGACACCAAGTAACACTATGCACCCACACACACACACACGAGCTGGATAGGTTCCATATGTGTAATCATACATGTCCACACACACACACACACACAGAGAGAGAGAGAGAGAGAGTGGACTGAATCTGGTAAGTTCATCAAGGATGATGAAGAGAGCACTGCTGTGGTCAAGGTATCAGTTACAGTAAAGAATAACACACACACACACACACACACACACACACACACAAAATATACACACTCTCACCCAAATAACCCAGAGCTCCAGTTAAATCTCTCAATCATCCACCTCATTATACACAGACACGTCTGCTACTTCAATTAGTGTGTGTGTGTATGTGTGTGTGTGTGTGTGTGTGTGTCCAGCTGCTGTTCCAATCTTTACTCACACGTCTAACCATAGTTACAAAGAAAAACAAAGACAGACAGACAGAAAGAGAGATGGACAGAAAGAGAGAAGATGAAGAGATAAAACAGGCTCAGAGAGAGTTATAGAAAGACGACACAAGAAACAGAGATGGAGAAAGAAGGAAAGGGGCAGAAAAAAAAAAAAAAAGAGAAAAAGTTGGACAGAGAAAGAAAGGAAGAGACAAAAAAAGAAAAACAGACAGGAAAAAAAGAAAGGAAGAGCCAAAAAGAGAAAAAAGAGACAGAGAATGAAAGGAAAAGAAAAAAAAGGCAGAAGAGATAGAGAAAGAAAAGAAGATATCAGAAGAGAAAAAGAAGAAAAGGAAGAGAAAACGAGGAAGAAAAGAACATAGGGAAGAAACGGAGAAAGAAATGAAGAGAGAAAGAGATGGTGAATATAAAGAACAGACAAAAAAAAGAGAAAAATGTCAGAAAGGATGGACAGAAGAGAAAAATACAGATGGAGAAAGATATCAGAGATAGAGAAGAGACCAACAGAGACAGAGAAAGGAAAGGAGAGACAAACAAGAGAAAAAGAAACAAAGTAAGAAAAAATGAAGAGGGAAAAAAGAAAAAAGAAAAAGAAAGGAAGAGAGAAAGAAGGGAAGAGAAAAAAAATGAAAGAGACAATGAGACATGGAGAAGAAACAGAAGAGACAAAAAGAGAAAAAGAAATGAGATATAAAAGAAAAATAGATGAAGATACAAAGACAAAAAAGAGAAAGAGACCACTTTTCGTCCATTCTGCAGTTTTGTTTTTTTTTGTCTTTAAGTCCCAAAAGTACCTACATTTCATACAAATGTCTCACACACACACACACAAAGGCTCTATGTCTTGCGGGGACGAGGCTGGTAAATCGCTTTAGCGGTGATGGGGTGTGTAACAGTACACCTACACACACACACACACACACACACACACACACACACACACACACACACACACGTAAACGATTCCCACCTGCCCAAACAGAATGAGCTAAAATTACAAATATGAGACGACCTTGACCTCACACACACTCACACACACTCACACACACTCACACACACTCACACACACTCACACACACTCATTAACATGCACACAGTAGGCATGCAACAGCTTTATCACTCCTAGTTCATATTCATCGATTTCCTTTTACACAAATGAGTCCATTTATATTCATATATTCTTTAACACACACACACACACACACACAGTTAATAATGCATACACACACTGCTCACTGTAACACACTGATATTAACAGCACTAAAAGTGTACACTCCCGTCCCGTCAGAAGTGTGATCTATAGTTTATTCATCATTATTGTGGTTATTATTATTTTTGGTCTTGTTCCAAAATGCTATAAGATCAAGGGCACTTGGTGAAGTGCACCTAGGTTTGGACAGGTACCGAGTCACACTGTCATGCTTGGGTCAGTCTGAGAGTGCTTATTGGCTCTCACTGCCCGAGTGTGTGTATTCCATAACATGCACATCTCCAGTGACAACAGTGTGTGTGTGTGTGTGTGTGTGTGTGTCTATGGACTGATGGAGTGGTTAAATAAACGAAGGAAACACGCATGGGTCTCTAGCACTCTCTCTCTGATACACACACACACACACACGCACACACACACACACACACACACACACACACACAGAGTCTCCTTTCTCACTTACAAACCAGACAGGAGCAGCTGTACTGACTCAAACATGAGAGCTTTAACATGTGTAGACACACACACACACACACACACACACACACACACACACACGGTGTACAGAGTCTTCATGACAACCACCTGGCAAAAGAAAGAAATAGAAGGAAAGAAAGTAAAGAATGACAAAAGAGAGAAAGAACAATAGAAAAAGAAAGAAAAAGAAAGAAAGAAAGAAAGAACAAATAAGCAAACAAGCTAAATAGCAAAATTTACAGAGATAAAGAAACACACACACACACACACACACACAGTTTTACAGTTCTACATAGAAACTTTAAGCATTCCCTCAGAGAGATAAAGTGTTGTAAGAGTGTAATGTCTCCACAGGTTTTCTATCATTCAAAGAGCTAAAAACCTGAACACACACACACACACACACACACACAGAGTCTGTGGTGAATAAAAGTCATAATTATGTTTCCAATTTTACATCAGTAATCATATGGAGAGTTGCTCCAAAGAATAACCACACACACACACACACACACACACACACACCTTTGACTGTATTGTGTGTGTGGAATATGTGTGTGTCTAAGGAATACACTCTCTACTGCAACTGTAGAGATACTCCCATCTCTTCTTTCTGTCTCGGTCGTCTTTTCCTTTCTTTCATTCTTTGTGTGTGTGTGTGTGTGTGTGTGTGTGTTACATGGGAGTTAAATACAGTCGACTCTGAGCTCTATCTGTCACTTCATCTCTCTTTTTATCGCTTCCTCTCCAGAGTCACAAAAGCATCTTATCATCTCAGAGCCTGACCCGTTCGTTCGTGTGTGTGTGTGTGTGTGTGTGTGTGTGTGTGTGTGTGTGTCTGTGGTTTTCAGAGATAGAGACAACACATACATGAATATGAGTGTGTGCATGTTATCCTAGTGTGCCTGTGTGTGATTTTCAGAGATAGGGCTAACACATACATGAATATGAGTGTGTGCATGTTATCCTAGTGTGTGTGTGTGTGTGTGTGTGTGTGTTAGCATTAGCATCTGAATGGCCCCTGGGTCATTGAGATGCGGTTGCCATTGACAGCCAGCTGCTTTACACGATAGGTCAGTAAGGTCTGATCTGTAGTATACTGTGTGTGTGTGTGTGTGTGTGTGTGTGTGTGTGTAAAATACTTTGGCATGTAAAGCATACTTCCCTACACAAACACAAGGACATGCCTCGGAGACAGACATGAGAATGTAATACCTGCATGTAGACATGTCACTGACGTGTGTGTGTGTGTGTGTGTGTGTGTGTGTGTTGATTTAGTGTAGTGTTGCCATTTCAGATTGTCAGCACCACAGATTTATTGCTAATTAGGTTAGAGCTGCACTCTTGACCTGTCAGTGTGAAGTGTGTGTGTGTGTGTGTGTGTGTGTGTGTGTGTGTGTGTGTGTGTGTGTGTAGTAAAGGATAAAGAAACAGCAGAATTCAAATGTCAGCCAGACACCCAATCCAATCCTACTGACACACACACACACACACGTCTGTTATGATTACAGGTCTTAACTGTGTTACTGTTTATTCTTTCTTTTCCTCATTTCTTTCTTCCATCCATCCATCCTCTCATGCCAGCAATTTTCTTGCTTTCTTTTCGTTCTTTCTTTCTCTCTCATGCCAGCATCTATCTATCTATCTATCTATCTATCAACTCATCCACATCAGACAACTAGCTACACAGTTTAGTTTTGTTAGCATCCATCCTCAGCAGGACCTGACTGTGCATGAATCAATGCTGAGTTCACACTGTGACATCACAACGTTACATCTAAGGAAATCTCTGTTCTGTGATGTAATAACAGTTTCCATGACGACTCTGGCGAGAAATTCCTGCTAGTTAATAATGAAGAAGCTTCTGTGTGAATTTGGACACTGTAGTGCATGTGTGAATAATGCATGCTGGGAAATCAATGTCACTCTCCATTTGCTGCCAAAGCTGTTGCATGCTGTTACACACACACACACACACCCAATATCGACTTATTGATCAAGCACTTTTTAGTGTGCTTGAGATGCTACTTGTTAAATCAGTCCTTAGTGAACTGGAGAGGAATCACTCACACCCATACACATACTCCCACACCCACACACACACACCCTCACACACACACACCCTCACACAGACACTCTTCTGTGCTGAATTGGCATAAATGTAGAAGCAGGAATTTAAATTCCTGTTTCAACCTGAACAAATAATCAGCTCTGATCACCCCCCACCCCCCAAACACACACACACACACACACACACACACACACACACACACACACACACACACACAATCAAGCACAGCTGTTTCTAAAAATATAATTACATAGGAACATCTGGATTTTAACTTGACCAGAAGCAGAAACACCTACAAATGTCCTAAGGGCTGAGGTCCCCATAATGCTAGGACCTCACAAGTGTGTTTTGCATGTATGTGTGTGTGTGTGTGTGCGTGTGTGTGTGTGTGTGTGTGTGTGTGCAGCTACTGAGCCGATCTGATACGGTACTCTAGGAAATTAAATCTGTTCCGAAGCTTGTGCCCATATGTAAATGACTCAGTGATGCGTGTCTGGGTGACTCATGAGTGTTTATTTGTTTATTTGTTTACTTGTTTCTTACTCTTACTGAGGACCCCTCACTTTCCTATCTCACTATTCATTATTCAATAATTACCAGGAAACGAATGCAGTTACTGGTGTCACTCATACAGAATTTCTGATGATGTCATAATGGGCCAATCATCATCCTCGCTTCAACTCGCACTCGGTGGAACCGTAGAGACACTCATCTATCTCTTCTGTCCGTCTCTCTGTCCTCTCCCCCTCTCTCTCTCTCTTTTTCTTTCCTCAGCTCCCTTCAAACACAGGACTTACTTTCTTCAGTGTGTGTGGGTGTACGTGTGACTGAAAGACAGAGATGGCATTTGACCAAACTATTACACACTTGCACTAAGCAGCCTGATGCCTCCGCAGTGCTCTAGACACACACACACACACACACACACACACACAGATAGATAGTTAGATAGATAGATAGATAGATAGATAGATAGAGAGAGAGAACAAACCTTTAGTGTCAACCACTGTCTTTTCCTTCTTCCAGCTTCTAGTTTTACACTGATCTTCCTGTCCTCCCACTCTTAGTCTTGTGTGTGTGTGTGTGTGTGTGTGTGTGTGTGTGTGTGTGTGTGTGTGTGTGTGTGAACACATTACTTCCACCTCTGAGTATCATGCAGAAAAACCCTAACTTCAAAGATTAATGGAGCTCATCAAGAATGAAGAGGAGCCACACAAGATTTACAACACACACACACACACACACACACACACACACACACAGAAATCTAGGTTTCTCAATACCCACACTAATGTGATGTAACAACACAATGCAGGTCTGAATCAGTGTTATTTATAACAATAACGACTCGCTAAGCAAAATGCCGATAGGTACAAGATTATTTACACCAGTACAGAGTGAGAAAGTGGGGACGTGTATTAGAGACCCATCAGAGGTCTCCACATTTTTCAACCCTTAACAGTACCCAAGTCTTACCTGCCCCTTTTTTATCTTAACCTCGCTTTATCCCTCACTTTACCAGTAAACACTACCCGAATCTCACCATTCCCATCTTTCATCTCTAAATGGTGCCCAGTCATACCTGCCCCTCTTTAACTGTTACAATACCCCTGTCTCATCTGCCCCACTTTAGTAAATGGCACCCACTTGACCTGCCCCATTCTACCCGTGAAGACTATCCGAGTCTCACTTGTCCATGCGTTTACCATTAAACAGTACACCGTCACACATGTAGGTCTTTTTTTAACCACTAAACACTACCTCAGTCTCAAATTCCCCATCTTATTATTCCACAACAGCACCCTGTCTCACCTGCCCCTCTTTTCGGTAAATGATATTCTTGTTTTACTGCCCCTCTTTTTAATGACAAAAGGTACCCACCTGATCTGCCCCTTTCTACCCATAACCACTATCCAAGTCTCTCTCGTCCATGTTTTTAACCACTAAACGGTACCACTGTTACACCTGCCCCTCTTTTTACAAGTATTTACCACTAAATACTACCCGAGTCTCATCTCCTCCATCTTATTATTCCAAAACAGCACCCTATTTCACCTTTCACTTTTTACTGCTAAATGGTACACCACCTCATCTGCCACTTTTTACCCTCAAAGAATATCCAGGTCCTATCCTTATATAATCTCACAACACACCCTACTCACACTTAATCACTACTTAAGTCTTACTCGCCCCTCTTTTTACCCCTAAAGAGGACCCATGCCTCTTTATCCCAAAGACTTTCATTGCACACAACGCTGGTGCTCTTGAGTCCTTGTCTATCCTGCCTCATTTATTACCCCAAAATAGGTACAAATATCACTTACCCTTGTTTAACCCGAAACAATACCCATGTGACACTTATCCTTCTGTGTCATCAGCTCTATTTTACCCTTAATTAGCACCCGAGACTAACTTGGCAGGCTTTTTACCCCATGTCTCAGTTGCCCCTCTTTTACCTCTTAAATGACACCCAAGCTCACCGGTCTTTAATCAATACCCTTGTCCATCATTTTACCCCTTAATAAGTGGTATCTTTTGCCCCTTTTTCTTTATCCCTAAGTTTCACTGCACTGCACACTTGTACTCTTAAATCCTTGTCTATCCTGCCCCTTACATACATCTCTTTTTACCCCTAACAGTACCCGTGTCTCACATGCCCTCTTCATTTTATTCCTAAACAGTATCCCTGTCTTTCCTGCCCCATTCTTTATCCATAATCATTACCGAGTCTCAGTTGCACAATTTTTTTTTTTAACCCCTAAACGATACCCAGTTTTCCCTCTTTTAATCCGAGCCCTAAACAGTACCCCAGTTTTACCCTTTAATGCACCCTTACCATTTTTCTATCCCTAAGCGGTACCTCTGTCTGGGGGTCTCTTTTATTACCACCCAAAAAGGAGAGTGTGTGCTTCCTTGTTCAGATAAGAGTTAAGAGTTCTGTCGAGTCATGTCAGATCGAGATGTTGACATCCGATACAAGAGAAGAGAGATCGATCCGGCAGAATTAATTTCACCATGAATGGACCTTAAGGGAAAAGGGGCTATGCTTTATCGCTGCCAATTTATTGACTGTACCTTTTAAAACACTCGAGAACTGGAGAGCCACTGCCAGATGGAGGAGTGTGCATGTGTGTGTGTGTGTGTGTGCGCTGTATCCTGTATCACCATTATAACAAGACCAGCATGCCCCGAGGCGAACATCTAGTCATCTAGTCATGAGTAATTCACTGTCCTCACCATCTGCCCACCGACACACACCCACACACTCAAGTACATTCGGACATATGCTTTAATATATCAGCTTAGCTTTAGATCAAGCATCCAACCGCTTATTATTATCTAACTGCTACGTTTGCTTTTCATCATTTAGATGACTCTGCCTCCCTGGTAGGAATTTGGAGTTAATTTCTTTACTCCAAGAGCAAATGATGGTTGAATTATAGCTATGAACTCATGAAATACTTCTATTTAAACAGCACGTATATTGTTTGCATGTACGTAATTTAATATTCTTGCTGTGGGGCAAAAAAAATCCTATGCAAATGCCATCAAACTGCTACATAATGTAATTTGGAAACGTTAGCCATAACACCGTAAGCTGTTTGACTCGTCTTTCAAACAGTCATTACGTGCAGTTCATCTGTGAAAGTGTTTATCCGGTTTATGAAATAATGTCTGAGTCTGGAACGTGAACTGAGTCCTGAATTTTTTTTTTTTTAATTTTTTTTTAAACATCAATTTTCCCTCCTTGCAGCTCTTGTTTCCATGCCCCCGATTCTCGATCCGTGAACAATTAAAACATAAAAACGTAGGGGAGAAACTCCTTCAGGAAATAGAAAATGCGTCTGGTGCAGAAAAGCATGATTACTTCTTCTCTGAACGCTGTTATTCCCCCCCTCTCCTTCGTCTTCTTTTGCTCCTTCTCTGAGATCGACTCAGCCTGAAGCCATCACATCATTCGAAGATGAAGAGAACACAGAAGGAGGCATGTGCTCATATTACATTTCATATCATGGTAATTTTATCACAGCTATTATATCACATAATATTTTATTACAGAATTATAAATTATCACTTGAATTATGGGTTTGCCTTCGCCCAGGGTTAAAAAATTGTCCAAAAAAATAAGAAACCTTAAATGTCTGCCTTAATCTCAAGGTGCCAGCACCGCCCCAAAAATTCTCCCTTATGGAAAAATCCCATACGTTTCACAGTTTTTCATTAGGTGAGTAATTTGTAATATAAATTACAAAGTAAAATTTAAGGCCCTAAAATTATGACGTCAGTTGATCATGTGATGTTATGCAAATGATATGTTATCACACGTGATAATAAGTTTATCGTGTTAGAAAATCGTACGTGAAAAATAAAACCATGTGTCCAACATTGAAAAATGAACATGTGGAAATAATATTGAATCTAACTAAATTTTAAAATACTATATCTGCACATTTTTGAGTTAATTCTGTAAAATCAGCAGGTTATCAAGTTGCTAAGTTACTAGCTAGCTAGCTAGGTTTGCTTAGTTCCATTTTTACCATTGCTGCTTCTTTCCTATAGTCACTTATCAAAACTAGTTTTTTACTAACCACTTAATACAATCTTTATTTACTAAATTAAATAACATTTCCCAATTTACAACTGCTATTGTATTACATTTTATTTTATAACAAATCTGCAGCTATTGTAGGAGAGAAATCTGTGACTTGTATATGAACACTATTTGATTTCACTTCTTGTAGATCTTCAGCCAATGAAAAGTTATTACCACTGTCACATGATCTCCAGTTTAACCAGTGTAATAAAAGAAACGGACTTTTTTTCCATGTGATCAGCATTTTTGTGAAGAGACTAACACATGAAATAGATCAGTTGCTAAAGCCTTTTGAAGAAAAAAAATATATATATAATGAGAGAGTTCATTTGCTCCAAATCTAAATAATTATATTTACTGAACTGTGAAATGCGTTTGTTAGCATTTTTTCCATCCCCGTGGACTTTGTTATCTAGAAGAGCATTGCGTTTGGACGCCGTCGCATTTGGATATTATTTTTCAATTATTCGATGCGGTCCGGTGAAATCTTTTACAAAGATATTATTAAATAGTTAAATGTGTTTGCTAAAGATTTCACCGTACTATAAGGCAATGTTTTTGTAATGGGTTACAACATTTTCGTGATATTAGATTTAGCAGTATAGCACAACGCTGCCGAATTCTCAATTCTAATTGGTTAGAAGGTGCTGATTAACGTTCCATAACAGCAGCTCTGACAGTAGTGCAGCTGTAAGTCACGGGTTTACATCCATGTGTTTGTTCTAACGTTAGCGTTTTTATAGTCATAGCTCATTCACAGGTACTTGTATGGCAGATGCTCAACATAAACATATTAAAAAAATAGTAATAGTAATAGTTTATATGGTAGTTTTCTGTAAGAAGACGTTTATTTAACATTTATGGAAGGAGTCTCCAGTGTCGGTGCTTTGTAACAGACAGAGGTAAAGCCGTAAGATTAAGTTTTATGTTAAGAAGCAACTAAGAAAGTTAGTCTAACATCACTAACACTAACCATCATCTCAACCATGCTGAAGTGTTTCCCATCTTTCACACTCACCACTGTATCACCAGTTTCACTTTGTCATTCACTCATTCACTGTGAGATCAGGAATGTTGGACGTTATCTGTTCCAGACGTTTAAAAGTGTAGTTTCTGTACAGGGGTGCCATAAAGGGGGGGAAGGTAACGACGATTCCAAGAGTCCTGAATAGACAGGAGGCCCACGAGGACCCTGGGGACTGAACATTGTTCACTGTGGGAGGCTCAGTGCATTAAGCTGTCAAGGTGCCCAAAATTCCCAGCGGCAACCCAGAAAGAAGATAGCTGCTCAATTTCCAAAAATCAGCCTCATGACAAATAAATTCCAGCTGTTACCCTACATCAGCAACGTGTGGTGACGATGCACAAAGATACATTTCATTTATAACGTTTTTATACACATCTAATTCAATCTTGTAGCATGTATTAACATACATGTTTACATTTAAATTTAATGAAAAATCGGAGTCGTCACAGGGCAGCCATAGCAATATTACGATCAATAACTACATTCCAAAAAAAGTATAAAGTTTTCGAACCCAGAATTAACCCTGGGTAAACGCAGGGTCCCCTTTAATTCTTAAAATAAATTCCACAGACCCCCTCAGTACGTACTTATTTTACAAACAAACTACACAAAAAATTAAGTGTATTATTGGTAAAATAAATGTAGCTATTTGTTGGAGCCAGATTTTTTTTCTTTCTGAAATTTCCATGGAACTCAGTTTTCGCTATTAAATTCAATTTCAGCTGACATGATTTATAGGCATAATAACTTTCCTAACGGCAGGCTGTGATTTCTACCACTGTAATAAAATTATAAAATCACGGACCCTGTGGCTAGGCTTCATAGACCTCTGGGGGTCCCTGGTCCCCACTTTGAGGACCCATAGCTCTACAATTAGAAAATCTGTAAAGATATGTAAGAAATGAGTATAAGTGAACCGAGAAATGCTTGTGACTTTTTGATTTTATTGGATAAAAACCCAGATGCGACTGGAAAATCCCAGTGTGGATCATTCTAATTAGGTACTTGTAGCACACAACCTGTATTTGTGTTTCAGTTGATACTAAAAATGTCTAATATCAAATGTCTGGACTTACAGTAACTTATACAGTCTGCTTCACCAAACAAGTGCACTTACCTTTAATAAGGTACTCATTTAGAGTCTCAGTACTCTGAGTGGGCGATGAAGAAATAAATTGGTCCCTAAATACCAGTATTATACCTTAAATACTAGTACAAGCCTTTGACGCATGTAAAGAAATTCTCTAAAGTAAAGACGCCTTCAAAAATAATGAACCGAGCTATTTATTGACTAAAAGCAGTAAAACGTAATGAACTATAAACTAAATCAATATTTGGCATGCCCACTCTTTGCCTTTAAAACTGCATCAGTTCTCTTTCAGGTTCGCTGTTGCACAGTTTTATAAGGAAATAAGCTCGTATGTTTTTCCTCAGCATCTTGGAGAACCTGCTTCTGCAGACTATAGCCGTTGCACTCAGGGGTGGAAAAAGTACTTAAGTGAAAATATAGAATGTGTCTAATCGTAATTAAAAAAGTGGAAGTATCCAGTTAAAAAAGTTGCTATGTTTAAATCTACACAACTATTAAAAAGTAAACGTTTTTAACTGATGAAATTAAGTAGGTTATGGCGGATGACAAAGAGCCACGATTCTTTATCGTTTTTTTTTCTACACTGATGAATTTGATTAGAAGCTTGGAACTGAAACATGAATAAAATGGGAATAAAAGTGCAGGAGCTTGTTCTGTTGTATAACGCACAGTCCTTGGCTAGATGAGGGAAGAACAGGCTGTCGTGATTTGTAACGTGTACACTGAAAGTCTAAAATTGTATGGAGTAAAAAGTATGAGGTTTTTTTGCCTTGGAAATGTAATTGAGCAGGAATACAGGTATTCAATTTCAATAACACACAGTAAAGTACAAATACCCTAAAATAATAATTTATATAGTAATGAAGTACAACTACAAGTTGTTTCATCCCATATTGCTTTCTTTAACAACATACAAACATTTTTCTGTTAATTTTTTGGAAAAGGAAAATTTGATTTTGTGTTGTCCTTAACCTTAAGTTAAGGTTAAGGTAATTAGCTGCATTAATAATTATATCATAATTACACAATTATGTATATATTAGGAAAATGTGTGTGTGTGTGTGTGTGTGTGTAGCGTGGTTCAATGTGTGTGTGTGTCTAGTGTGCTGATGGAGTGCATTTGAGGCTCTTATCGCTCCTGAACACACACACACACACACACACACACACACACACACACACACACACACACCAGGGCAAGGCATACCAAGACCCTCCAACATCCCCCGACACACAAATACATACACATGAATGAATCTCATGCGTGAGTGTGCACACACAAAAGTGCAGACACACACACACACACACACACTTCTAAGGTCTTTTTCTGAGGCCATATCATTACTTTAATCTTACAGAGAGAGAGAGAGAGAGAGAGAGAGAGAGAAAGAAAGAGAGAGAGAGAAAGTAACCTTTCTGTTCTCATTCTTGTCCTTCATCCATCGTGACTCAGAGACCAGTCTATGTGTGGTTAGAAAAACACATGCGTGCGCGCGCACACACACACACACACACACACACACACACACACACACACACACACAGAGAGAGAGAGAGAAGGAGAGAGAGAGAGAGAGAGAGTCCTGTCTCCTGGAGTTCTCACTCCATTGTCTGTGTCAGTGTGGAAGCAGGTCAGGTTCCATCACATCACACACTGACATACACTCCATCACGCACTTAGAGACGCTGCAGGGCAGAGAAAGTGTGTGTGTGTGTATTACTGTGAGTGGGTGTGTGTGTGTGTGTGTGTGTGTGTGTGTGTGTGTGTGTGTGTGTGGTGCCACTCAGCCGCCTGAAGAAGAAGTTCGACCGGACGGGAACTTTATTCGTTGCCATGACGCCCAACCACTGACCTCTGGGCATTCAGAGAGTTGGCATAGCGGAGAGAGAAAGACAAAGAGAGAGACAGTGTGTGTGTGTGTGTGTGTGTGTGTGTGTGTGTGTGTGTGTGTGTGTGTTTGTCTGTCTGTGTGTGTGTGAGAGAGAGAAAGAGAGAGAGCGCGAGTGTGAGAGAGATAGAGAGAGAGAAAGAGAGAGCGTGCGAGAAAGAGAGAGAGACAGATTGGAGGATGACATCATTTCCCATCCGTTGGTCTCATTCTCACACTGTAGGAACGGAAAGTGCGAGAATGTGGGTTTTGTGTGTGTGTGTGTGTGTGTGTGTGTGTGTGTGTGTGTGTGTGTTAAATTTTATTAGTTAACTAGCTAAATGCTACGTTAGTGATGAACTCCAAGCTACGCAATAATCACCAGGAGTAGGGTCCCTAGGTAGGCAGGACCTGCTTTTTGGGAGCATTTCTGTGTATTTTTTAGAAAGTAACACAGCTAAGCTTTACTTCCTGTTGAAATTCTACCTACTAGCCACTAATTTAATGTTCTATAACAATTAATTATTAAGACACAGTGGATAACAGCACGATCAAGTCATAATTACGGTAATTATAAGTTATGTAAGGAATAAAACACTCAGTGTCGTGCCGTTATAGGAAAATAATCAAAGATGGGGTGGTGTAATTATTAGCAGAGTTACTGTTACCACCCCAAATTTGATTATTTTCTTATAACACCATGTCCTAGAGTGTTTTATTCCTCTTACCACCAACGATTACAATTTTTTTTTTTTACTAATAAAAGAACACGTCATACTTTTTATCCATTTAGAGTTACATTTAATGTCGTCGAATGTCCACCAAACAAGTTAGCTCGTGTTCTTACTTACGTTATAGCAGCTAGAAACAGTCGTTCCCTTGCCAGCCTCAATTTCAAAGTTAGCAAGACAAATTCGCAAGAAACTACGAAACCACAAACCGTAAACATCTGTGTCCTGACAGTTACAAAGCTCTGACACTGGAGACTCCTTCCATAAATGTTACATAAACATTAAATAAACGACGTTAAATTAGCGTGTCTTTAGAGAAAACTTCACCAGATCAACAATGACACATTTTTCTTTATTAAATAACGTGTTTTTTTTAATCTGTTTATTATTATGCTTAGATCATTGTGGAGCATCCATCACACAAGCACCTTCGCAAGTTGTTACTATAGAAACGACGAATGCATTAATATATACGTATACTCACTGCAATATATCTTTATACCAATATATAGTATTACCACCAGGATACACAATTAAAATAAGGCTTCAAAACACACATTGTTAGCATTTATTAAAACTTTGTGTGTTGTTTATCGTCACTCTTTTATAGCTAGCTGCTCTAATTTACTTTATGTTCATTAGCATTATGTTCAACATTGTTTTTTTCCCCCTTGAAAATAAGGCCAGAGATTCGCTAAACACATTCTTTAAGCGTAAATACTTTATTCATATGTCAAAACAAGGGACATCATTAACGAGCAGCAATAATTGGTGCTAGAAAAAAAAAACTTTAACTAGAAAAATCTTAATTCTGCTAAGTATTGAAAGGAAAATTAAGGATCAAATGAATGAATGAATTAATTCTGCTACGTAACTTATATTCAGTTAACTCAAGCTACTTGTGAGGAACAAGTCTACAGGATTATGCTAATCATGTTGGAGATACAATATGCTAATGATGTACTCAGAAATGCCAAGGTAATTACTGTTAATTAGCATTAATTAGCTGTGTTAATTAATGTTTAAACTATTTCTAAAGCGTTAATATGGTCTTTTACCAGTACAAATGACATTTTATATCCAAAAAGGGGGTGGACATATGCTAATTAGGTCAGAGATATGCTAATAAAGGGAAATGCTAATGAGGTCAAAAGCAGACACATCTCTGTAACGTACTCTGTAAGTCTTTTATTCATTATATCAAACTATAACTAATGACAAATGAATAATCGATAACAAGCAAAAGTTTATTTGCGATAATAATATCTTTTACTACTAGCTAGGCTAGGAAGTTGTTCAGCTGATACTGAAGCTTCACATGTGAGCTAACAAGTCTATGCTAATGAAGACAGATTAATGCTAATGGGATGTATAGGATAGATTTCCAGTAAATTAATAATGTTTTATAACATTAACAAATGAAAGTGTGTTAGATAACCCGCATAGCGAGCCAATGAGACGTTCCTGAAACGTTAAACGCTAAACTCCGCGCTTGCGGTAAGCAGGCTAGTTTATGCTAACGAGGTCAGACGAATGCTGATAAGGTCAAAGAAATGCTAATGAGGTCACTGGAAACAGTATGATGACAATTCCACTTAATGAATAAACAAAAAGACGAGACATGCTGTGTGTGTGTGTGTGTGTGTGTGTGTGTGTGGAGTGTGAGTGAGTGAGTGAGTGAGAGAGCGGTCAAAACTGGTTGTGTCAAAGTTTTTATGCAAATAATTAGCAAAGAATAATGAAATGTAAGTGGATATGTCCCTAAAAGCTGCATTCAAGTGTGTGTGTGTGTGTGTGTGTGTGTGTGTGTGTGTGTGTGCGTGCGTGTGTGTGGCTGTGTCAGAGAAAACCAGTGCACAGACGAAAAGGATGAGAGCAAATTACCAAAGACAGAAAGGTAAAACCAGATGACTTGTTAGCATGCTAGTACGAGACGCTAATTAGCACAGGCATCTCACTCAATTATCCAGTCTGAAGTTTCCTTTTCACTTAAACGGTTTCGCTTCGAACACTTAATCTCAGAGCTCGAAACAGCCCTACACCCTACACCCTACACCTGAGAATCAAGAGTACTACCTAGCATGCTAATCTAGGAAAAAAGGGAATAAAATAAGTGATCAAGCTCAAAACAAGGTTCGTTAAATTAACTTAACACACTATCACAAACCTCTCAGTCCACTATGGGCGTGTCCCGAATCACACTTCCTCCTCACTATATAGGCAACATAGACAACAATGTGGACATGTCCCAAATCATGTGTCCTATTCACTACATAGGGAACAGACACCATCATCAGTCCACTGTGGGCGTGTGCCAAACTATGTGTCCTATTCACTACATAGGCAACATGGACACTATCATCAGTCCACTGTGGGCGTGTCCCAAACCATGTGTCCTATTCACTACATAGGCAACATGGACACTATCATCAGTCCACTGTGGGCGTGTCCCAAACCATGTGTCCTATTCACTACATAGGCAACATGGACACCATCATCAGTCCACTGTGGGCGTGTCCCAAACCATATGACCTATTCACTACATAGGCAACATGGACACCATCATCAGTCCACTGTGGGCGTGTCCCAAACCATGTGTCCTATTCACAGACACTAAAACATCTCAGTCCACTATGGATGTGTCCCAAATCACACACTTCATTCACTACATAAGTGCTACAAACACCACAAATGTTACACCATCATCAGCCCCCTGTGGAAGTGTTTCAAATCGCACAATTTATTCACTTTATAACGTAGGCCACATTAACGGCAACACAAACATCCGTCATCTGTGGAAGTGTCCCAAATCACTCTCTACTCACTTTATAGGTCACAAACACCATCACTAGCGTCAAGCGTCAAACCACCATCAGTCCACTGGGGAAGTGTCCCAAACCACACAGCCTAACGACTATATAGGCCACATAAACATCTTCAGAAACATCAGTCCGCTGTGGGCGTGTCCCAAACCGAACATCCTATTCACTATAAAGGTTAAATAAATGCACTACAAACACATGGCCACCATCAATCCACTGTGGACGTGTCCCAAATCACACACCCTGTTCTCTATATAGGCCACATAAACACAATCGCAAATTTTCACCACCCTTGGTCCACTGTGGAAGCGTTCCAAATCACACACCCTGTAGGCCACAAGTCCACCGTGGACGCGTCTCAAACTACTCACAGAGTTCATTTTATGGTCCACACAACATTTCAACGTCTTCAAATCCCAGAGTGCATTGTGTTAATTCTATAGCGGTACTTTGCGGGATTTCATGAGTCCACTACGTAACTCTGAAATAGCAGACTTCCCGAAATACGAGTGTGGTTTGGGACGCGGCCCGGGAAAAATTATAGCTTGCGTATCCCACAGCGTCTCGGTAAGTACGAGTGTGTGTAGCGCAGCAGGAGCGAAGAAGAAGGGGAAAGTGAATGAGTGAACAATCAACTCTGTTCAAATGTGCACGCACACACACGCACACACACACACACACACACACACACACACACACACACACACACACACACACACACACACATATATAGATGAATGGTTCTTTAGAAGTGCTATTTCTTTTGACACTGATTGACTAGCTTACATTGACTGCGCCTGCTTTCACTCCGTAACAGCTCCATTCTGTCGCTCCCTCCCTCCCTCCCTCCCTCTCAGCTCTTCACTCATCCGCTCATGCTAACACTTCCCATATCACTCAATCTTACACTCCATCTCTCACATCAAGCAGCTAATAATATACAGAGGAGACTAATGCTACGCTAAAGCTACATTTTGTGCGTTCGGCGTACGATTCGGCACTTTCAGCAACGATAAATCACTAAAACCTTGTTAACGTCCTGAGATTTGTCAAGGAACCAAACGAGATGAGGATTGAAGTTTATTTTCTGTCTCCGGGCTCCAGACAGAAAGAACATTGAATGTAATTATTATTCTAGTTTGTGTTAGTCTTGTAGCATTTATTTTGTGCAAACGCTAATATTTCTGTCAAAGCAAAAAAAAAAAAAAAAAAAAAAGATGCTGTCCCTTTCGGATAGCGTTAGATTGTGTTTGCTTTAATCAACAAAGTGACGAATAGGCCGTTATCGTGAAAATTAGCGTGTTGGCTAAAAAGGCAAGCGATAAATTCAGACCATACGATAAATTCAGGGCACAGCTAGCGGCTAGCGTAAAAGCCCCATGATCCTGAAGCTCTTCGGGGAATCATAGCAAGGCTTCAGCTTCATCTTTTAATAAGTTTGACCTTTTAGTGCATCAGTTCATTAGCCGTTTCGGAAATCCGAGCTGTCAGTGATGAAACGGTGCAAGCTGTGTGGAATATCAAAGTGGATTTGAGGGAAGAATTATAAAAAAAAAAAAGTCGAGTCGAGGTGGCTAATATGGCTAATAACACATCAGTACGCTAATAAGATCGACTGTGTGTTGCTTTAGTGCTAAAAAGTGGCAATATCGATCGGTTTTACCTAATCTTGGCACAAAAGTGCATCTATTTGTCAGTATGCAGCGATCATGACCAATATCAAGCTAATATGTCTATATTTACTGTTGCATAAGTTTTCACACCCCTTGAACTTTTCCTCATTTGGTACTGGAAATGAAATGGACTTAATTGGGATTATACATCACAAATCCACACAAAATTGCCCATAATATTGAAGGAAGGGAGGAAAATCAATATAGCTTGCAAAATTATTTAAAAATTTAAAAAATGTCAAAGTTGCAGAAGTATTCACACCCCCAACCCCTAAACTAATTCCAGTCAACTAAAGTGTCTAAATACACCTGTTCCTTGAAGGACTTCGAGAACATTCCTAAACAAACAGCCCAAGGAACAATGAAAGCAAGTCCAAGACAGAGTTCTGGAAAAGGATCAATCAGAAGTTAGTTAGAAAATATCATCCCAAAATGAACGTCCTACAGAGTACCTTTAACTCTATTATATAAAAGAATGGAAAGAACACAGCACAAATGCGATTCTGCCTAGAGGAGACCATCCACCAAACGCCAGTGACTGGTTAAAGAGGGGATTAGTCAGAGAAGCAGCCAAGAGACACAGCAGGTCTCATCTTTTTGTGGTAACAGCTCGAACTTTAACAAAGAGTGGCGAACTGTAAGAAATCCCGTTCAGAGTTTGCCAGAAGGCGTGTTGGAGACTTCGCAAATGTGAAAGAAGTTCTCTGGCCCGATGAAACCAAAAGTGAACTTGGCACAAAGTGCAACGTTTGGCGGAAACCCAACACTGCTAACAATATCCCTCCAGTGAAGCATGGTGGTGGTAGCATCATGTTACGCGTTATCCTTTTCCACAAAATCTGGGGTGAATACTTGTGCAAGATTCTGTATGCTAATATGGCTAATAATGTAAAGATTTTAAATTAACATTGGCATATAGTTGCAGAAAATATGGCTAATAGTCTCTATATGAAGATAAATGAGTTAATAGCATATCCATATGGTGTTAATATAAATAAGAGTGTCTTTGTTGAGCTAATATAGACGAATGTATATCTCTGTTGGTCATTTTAGCACCAAATAATGTCTCTATGTGTTATGACTAATATGACTTGTGCTATTTAGTCAATAAAGAAAGAACAGTAAAGGAGCTAATAAGAGTAATATGTCTCAATAAGGAGATAATTTATATTTATATTCATAACAGCCACACAAAACTGAAGATAAAGCCATACTCAGTAGGAAATATTTAAACAGAAATAACTGCTAATGTTTATAAGCTTAGATTAAGGGTCAGGATTAGTATTCGTATCTTAAATAACAATTCCTATTGGTTATGTTAATCACCATACAGACAAATTTTCGATCATATTAGCTCAGTAAAGCCATTGTTATCCCTATTAACCCCATATGGATATGTTATTATTCATATACAGGCTTTTAGAAATATTAGCTGCTATGGACTTGCCAAATGTTAGCTTGAAATCCTTACACTATTATCATTATTAGCATGACAGACACACTAATAACCATATTAGCATGTTGCAGTCACATTATTGTCCATTTTAGCATGACAGAGATTGTCAGTATTAGCAAACTATAGCCATTCATAACTTCTATAATTCAAATCAATGTTACAGACACACTGTTGTCCATATTAGCATGATATAGACACAATATTGATCATATTAGCATTATGCAGACACAATATTGACAATATTAGCATTATGCAGACACAATATTGACTATATTACCCTGATAGAGACACAATATTGACCATATTAGTCTGATATAGACACAATATTGACCATATTAGCATTATGCAGACACAATATTGACTATATTAGCCTGATATAGACACAATATTGACCATATTAGCATTATACAGAAACACTATTGACTATATTAGCATGATATAGACACAATATTGACCATATTAGCCTGATATAGACACAATATTGACCATATTAGCATTATACAGACACACTATTGACTGTAGTAGCATGATATAAACAAACTGTTGTCCATATTAGCATGATATAGACACAACACTGTCTGTATTAGCACACTATAGCCATTCATAATTTCTATTATTCATATTAGAATGTTAAAGCACAATTTTTGTAATGTTACAGACACACTGCAGTCCATATTAGCAAGACATAGACACACTGTTGTCTGTATTAGCATGATATAGCCATTCATAACTTCTATTATACATATTAGCATGATGTAGACACACTATTGAGCATATTAGCAAGACATAGACACAGTATTGTCTGTATTTGCATGATACGTCCGCCAAGAAGTGCCCCTGTATTGTAAGAAGACAAAGACGAGCTATAATAAGAATATAATGGTAATGTTCTTACATCAAGCATTTTGAGTCTTAGCTCAATAATTGTCGTTCTGTGGCTTATCAATTTAAAGGCACTTTCTAGCGTAAAATAAAGTCCGTTACGCCGTTAAGCACGACTCATCCCAGCCTCATTGGTCTCGTCGATTAGGAACTAATTTCCTCACTTCCTGCTCGCCCATGTGCTTGATTCCTTCAACCTAATTGTTTTGAGGGAATAATGCGTGAACGCAAAAGAACGAGATGTTATTCAAAAATAATCCACAAATCGTAGCTCAGCACAAAACCCGTAACTAAACACAGAGGCGGTCTGGTTTAAAGTTCGAGGCTGAATGAGGCTGTGTTAGAGGAAATGACTTACTAGCTAATACTGAAGAAGAAAAGGAAAAAAAAAAAAAAAAGGTCAGCTATACTGCGATGGTTTTAAAGTTTCAGCGGAGGAAAAGTCTGCTTTTATTCCAACTCTTGTACTCTCTAGGCATGTTGGAGATAATAAATAATTCGAAGGAAAAATTCTCCACACTGAAGTTTGAGGATAATTAGGCCGTGGAAGTTTCTCGCACTTTCTGAACAAAGTTGCAGAAGAAGAGCTTGTTGCGTATATTATGTAACACACTCGTATTATGCACAATAAACACAGTACATGTTATATACATTATTGTGCTATTTTTCAATAAGCGTGTCTTTAGCTGTTAAAGGCTACACGGACGATAAAAAGTCTATAATACGAGTCTATAATTAAGACAAGTGTCACTTCAACATTGGGATATTTGAACGAAATGTGAGGAACGCCGCGACGATGTATAAAATAAATACAGTGCGGCGGAGATTCGAATCATTTTAAATTTCAAATTTCTCACGCCGTTAAAATACAGATCGCAAATCTACAAAATACGCAGAAATGAGCATGTGAATGTGCTGAACACCAGCAGGGTGACACACACACACACACACACACACACACACACACACGTCACATGGACTAGATAAAACCTACTTACGTCAGAGAGCCAGATGTACGTACGTCAGGAAGTTCTTATTAACTAAAGATGTGGAGAGCATTACAACAGCTAATATGCCATTTGATTACTAATTGTTTTCCATGAAAAGGCTGCTGTGTACTAAATACTTCCTGTAAAAGTGTGCAATTAAATTGTACTCCATGTTTCTTGTGGTCAACTTTTGGAAAATTGGTCCAGGCTAAAGTCAAGTGTTCCTGAAGTACGTGCTATGACCTGGGTTACCAGATCTACATGAAAAAAGCAGCGCATTGAAAAGCAGTATAAAAAAAGACACAATTCGCCTAAATAGTTCTTTTCACCAAGGTCCTAAAACGGCCTTGGATTATCACACACACACAAATATAATCTATGAGAATGAATAACAAAAAAAAAAAAAAAAAAAACACAGTAGAACAGTCTGTAGAACAAAACAGTAGAAGAGGCTGCTCTAAAGTACGTCTCTAAATCCTGCAGGAAAACTACGTAACTAGAAACACTGCCTATACAGCTCAGAGCAACACGGTATGCTGCTAATTTACACCCGGGTTTGGGAGGCAGACAAAATTACACACACACACACACACACACACACACACACACACACACACACACGGCTGCTGCTAACTGCACATACAGGCTCATATGCTAATTTTGTACTCAACACGCAAGGGTTTTATTGCACATAATGAATTACGTGGCTGAAAAACAATTTCGTTTAATGTTGCGGAATGTCTGCAAAACGAGTTATTTCATGTTATCACTTATGTTATAGCAGCTATAAACAATCGTTCCCTCTCTTGTTTCTCTTTCTTGAAGTTAATAAGTCAAAAAAAGAACAAAACTTGAAATTAGTAAACAAAACTTGAAATTAAAAAAAACAAAAAAAAAAAAAAACAAAAAAAAAAAACACAGCATGTTACCGGAAAATCAAAAAAAAAAAAAAAAAAAATTCTTAGCAAGTGAAAATATCTTAAATGGAGTCATATTTATCTAGTATTATCTATTATAAGATTACACTAAACCAAATATAAGATTATTAAACATATTGCTAGACAATTTTTTTTAATACTAATTTCAAGTTTCTATTGGCAGCTAATTTTGTGAATTTTATTTCTAAAAAGAATCAAATGATCTGACAACAGAATAAGAAAATTTCAAGCATGAAATGAATAAAAATAAAATAAAAAAATCTGATAAAAACAAGCTAAAACATTTAAAAACAAGCTGAATAATCTAATATTTGATCATTAATAATCTCATATTAAGAAGTATTAGATACATTTTCCCATTTTCAAGATATTTTCTCTATATATATATTTTGCAGTGAGTATAATATTAACATTATGGCTAAAATGGTAGTTTTTTTTTTTTTTAAATACCAAAATACAACTTTTAAATAATGTAAATAATCTCAAAACCCAAATCTCAACATCTGCAACTGCTTTATTCACAAAATGTATTACTGCATCAGCTAAGGAACAAACCATAATTTTTCCCCCCGAACTGTTTTATTTATTCCACATATACTTGTAATGATGTGGTATAAATCAATTAAAGAATGAGATCATAGTTTTTATCTGTTTATAGTTACATTTAATGTTGTGGAACATCCATGGGACAAGCTGTTCCCTCACCAGCCTCTCTGCTCTTGAAGATAATAATTAAAAGAAAGAATGAAAGCTTGTCATATTACCAAGAAAATTCAAAGCGTAAACTCTTCTGTCCTGAAAACTTACTGAAGTTACAAAGTTCTGACACTGGAGACTCCTTCCATAAATGCTAAATACCATGTCATCCTTACCATATCAACGATTACACACCATACAAGTCTCTGTAGAGGTTGTTATTATAGAAAAGATAATGTATCAGAACAATACGTAGTGCGTAATTATAAAAAATGAATCAATCCCTTCTGACCAATCAGGTTCGAGGATTTAACAGCACTCTGATGTAATAATAATTAAGCAAACAATCATTTTTGTCCGATATTTGTAATTATGTGTTTTTGTGTATTACAGATTAGCTAAAGAAAGTAAAACGTCTCATTAACTGTGATGAAATAAAAAAAATGACGAAATTAAAAACAGCTCTTTTTTTTTTTTTTAGTAGCACACTTTCCCATTACAATGATCTGAGCTCTTTCTCCTCAATTCTTTTCCTCTTTTCAGTCTCCCTTTATCAGTTACGCAGCATGCACCACAAAGCCGGCCTACGAGATTTCTAAAACCGGATCTGCTTCAGAAACTTGATCTCTCTCTTTTCTCTCTGTCTCTCTCTCCCTCCATACATCCCTTTCTCTTTGGCTTCCGAACACGTTTCTGTCTCCCAGCTCTTGTCTTTCATTTGCAAAATCCAGTCTGTAACATTATACATCTACCCCTCTCCCTTTCTTTCTTTCTCTTTCTCTCTCACACACACACACACACACACACACACACACACACACACACACAGTGTTGCTGGCAAACGGCAGTGCATTTTCCAGACTCTTCCATAAATATAGGGCATGTGCCACAAGCCGCCTTGGAGGACTGAATCAGCAAGCGATGGACGGGATGTGGTCTCTGTGTGTATGTGTGTGTGTGTGTGTGTGTGTGTGTGTGTGTGTGTGTCTTTTAATGACTATGTAGTAGAGAACACCTACAATTTATGTACTCCTGATTTGTTTATCTAGCTAATGGCCTTTCATGGCTAATTCAAGTAAATGACATCATTAGCACGTTGGGACATGACAGGAAGCAGTAATTTGCTTAATGGACTAACCACTACAACAGCCTTTTGGCAAACATTAGCTTAGAACCACTGAACAACTATTAGCAAGTCAATAGTCACGATAGTATCCGTGTTATTTTACTTAAGTGCTGTTTGTTTAGGATCGGTTACGGTTTACACGCTGGGAATTTGACGGTTCGCTAGTTAGCTTGCTCATTTGCTAGCAGAAGTTTGATGATTAGCAGAACTTCTTATCAGGAGTGGGATTGACATTGTCTCGGTATGATAACCTACTCTAAAAATATCACGATTTCATGATATCATGGTTTTAATCAGCCATTTAAAAGACACACAACCCAGTGGTATCTTTGTGGAATAAGATTTCCATATTAAATAATTATTGTATTTCCACGTAATAATTATGATCAATGCGTAAGGTATAAGTGATCTATGTATAAATCACAGAAATGGGCGTGGCTTTACGATGTACTCACAAAAATTCCACACGTACTACGTGCACTTCGGTACAATACTTGACCTTTGTTACAAGCACTTGTCGTAGGGGGCGTGGCTTGCTCATTAGGAAGTCACATGACCATAACATGTACGTAGGCCGACCTCAATAACGTAACTAAAACCCCCTTCCTGGAAAAACACCCCCTTCCAAAGAAAAACCTCTTTTCAAACAGGATACGACAGAATTGTTACCGAAATATATTTTTTTCAGAATGACATTTTTCATAAAATTTTCAGTATTTATCACTTTATGAGATGAAATTGAGAGCGGATGCAAGGAAAAGCATTGTGCAGAGCCAAAAAAAAAAAAAAGGAAAAAGAAAAAATTATTATTTTTTAATCAGTATTGTTGAAAAACTCAGTGAGGTAGCTGCTACGGAGAACCTAAGGGGACATGGCGATGGAAAAAATTATGAGATGGGAGGAAAATTTATATTTCAGTGCTTTTGGCTTCGCTCACAAAACTTTTGCGTTCCCCTGAGAAACTTTGCGTTTGCTCGCAAAACTTTTGCGTTTCCCTGAGGAACTTTGCGTTTGCTCACAAAACTTTTGCATTCCCCTGAGGAACTTTGCACTCGCTTGCAGTTTATTTTTGCGTTCTCTCGCAAAAATATTTGCATTCTCTTTTCTGAAATATAAATTTTCCTCCTATCTCATATTTTTTTTTCCATCACCATGTCCCCTTAGGGGCATCCGTAAGCTGATCACACACTGTAACTAAACGTGACACCGTAACAACACTATGGAGGATTTGTACTAAGCATACTCAGTCTGAACACAATCAAACATTATAGTTATGAAACATTAAACATTATTGATCTAGTCTTGTCTGCCATCTTGAAATGGATGCCTTCTGGGTAATCTGCGCTCTTCCCCACTCTACAGTCTGCAGTGATATCGACTCGAGCCGACAGTGCAGCGGAATGGGCTTCGGTGAAAGATGATTAGGGCATGTTTAAATCAGGACTGGAGCGCTGCCTTTTATACCCAGACCTTATTAGCAATTAGCAACACTGGGCAACAGGTGTCTCTCTCGCTCTCATCCCATCTGTTCTGCATCATGCAAAAATCAAGCAGCCATCCATCATCCTGCCTCATGCCTCTTTTTATTTTCACTGCGTGGATTTCCTTGGATACTTCATAACACTGGAATTATTCATGTTTACACACTACGCTGACAGAAACTCCCTGTATGACTTAACAATTTAACTGTGGGTTACTGACATATTGATGGGTTACTGGAGAAGAGCGCATCAGCACACAGGTCATCTTCTCAGTGAGTGCCTGGAATAACCGGGAAGCTAACGATGCTATCTGCAGGATAAGCCGCGATCGCGACTACAGCCATAAACTTGAGCAACGTGTTGGTGATTTTCGTCATGGACTACATGACTTCTAACAAGACTACAAGATGGCCTGATGTCTCACCACACCACAGAGTTAAAGACCTGGACATAGCTACATAAAAATTAATAAAATGTTACTGCTAACTGCTGACGTTGATTATTTCCCAATAACAGCATGTCCTGAAGTGTTTATTCCTCTTATACCACAAAAATTTGACAACATTCTTACATTTTATAGCTACATTTAATGTTGTGTCATGTCCGCAAAACAAGTTAGTTCCCGTTCCTCCTCAGCAGCTACAAACAGTCGATCCTTCACCAGCCTCAATTTTTTTTCTCTCTCTCAAAGTTCAAAAGACAAAAATGCAAACAAATTAGAAAAAATTCTGAAGACTGCGCCATATCGGAAAATTTTACGTTTCAGCTTTACCTCTGACTGCTGCAAAGCGCTGCCGCTGACACTGGAGACTCCTTCCATAAATATTAAATAAACATCTCCTTATATGGTGAAAACTTTATATTTAAAAAAAAAAACAAAAAAAAACAAATCTGCTTATGTGGAATGTCCACCATCCAAGTCCCTTTTTGAGTTGTTGCTATAGAAACGACAATGTATTCGCTTTAATATTAACTTTGTAGCTGAACTTCATGGACTGCCTTCTGACCAATCAGAATTGAGAATTCAACAGCGTTGTGGTACAGTAATAATTAAGAAAATAATAACCTATATGACTGAAATAACTTAAAATAACTTCAATAACAGACTTAATATTTAATACTTTATTATGTAATAATAATTCATGGCTAAAAATATGATTTCTTTGGTTAATTTAAAAGTCACTGGACATATATAGCAAATCTTTCCTTTTAATTTTATTGTATATTCAAATCATTTTATTGTATATTCTGAACTTTATTCTATATATTATGAATAATGATGAATGAACATGAATGTATATTTATATCCTAATCATTTTTAAACTGGAGTCTAAGAGAAACTCCATGTGCGAATATAAAAATGAAAAATGAGATGCTAAGTGTTTTGTTGATAAGTTCTGGTGACTTTTACTTGGCCATATGAAACGATTAACATCCAAACGTACGCTCGAAAACACCAATTATTTCACTTTACATTAAATATTTCATTACGCACTCTCACTGGTCAGAGTGTTAATACACAAGAATAATGTCAGATTAAAAGAGGCAGGTAAATTACTTCATTAATCATGCAGGATACAAGTGACACCTGGAATTGAACACAAATTAAACACACCGTATTGCAGCTGCAGCTTGTTAAACGCACGTATCCTGATCGTTGCTCGACATTTTATCGGGTTTGCAATGTTGTCACGATATCGTATTTTAGGAACATTCCTACTAGAACCACACGATATTTCAATATAAACGCTATTTTATTTAATAAAAGGAGAAAAATGTTAAAACTTGAAAGTGAAAGTACAACCAATTATTGTATTTGGTAAATATTTTTGTAACGTTTTATGAATTTTAATGTGCAAAGCTACAGCGTATAGCAAGCATATAAATGTAAATGTTAGCAGAAAGAGTACTTATTCATTTTTATACCTTACTATCCTTATTTCCATTGAAATAATTATTACTGTAGCTAATTAACGATATGCTACACCTAAACCTAACCCTACTCATAACCTCAGTAACCAAAAGGAAACCTTTTTGCTCTTTTAGTTTTTTTAAATACAAGCTTTTTTTGTTGTTTTTGTTAATGTTGTCTTGTGGGAACCTCGTGGGAAATGTCCCCATAAACTCAAACCTGCCAGCTATTCCTATCTTTGTGAGGACATTTAGTCACCACCAAGATATCAAAACATGCGTACACACATACACAAGTACACACATACAGGCCACTGTGCAGACAGCTGCTAAACATTTAACTGTGTGTGTGTGTGTGTGTGTGTGTGTAAGAGAGAGATATTTTTGTTTGTTTCTCATCACTTTTCTCCTTACTGTCCTTGACACATGTGTATGAATGTGTGTATGAATGTGTGTATAAATCTGTGTGTGTGTGTGTGTGTGTGTGTGTGTGTGTCTTGCAGTGGGGATATGCACTATGGGTAATTACGGCTATCAGAGTGAACTCCGAGCTCTTCACGGTTCAAACCCTTTGGGGACCTGATTTCAGGTCTCTTGAATACGTGTGTGTGTGCGTGTGTGTGTGTGTGTGTGTGTGTGTCTGTCTCTAAGCCTTTGATGCAGAGTCTCACTCTCTCTCTCTCACACACACACGTTTTTCTATCTTTATGAGGACCTTATAACGAAATAAAATCTGTATGTTTAATAATAAACAATAAAATAAAAACATTGTTTTGTGAGGACCTGGTGATTCTGAGGACACTTATTTCTTCACAAAGAGACACACACACACACACACACACACACACACACACACACACACACACACACACACACCAACATTTTTATTCTTTGTGAGGATCTTTGAATTAATGCAGCGAATTAATGCTAAGCACACATCTAACCTTCACTCTTACCTTAAAACGAAACAAAATAAAATCTGTAAAAGCACTGTATATTTCTGAGGACATTTCTGCACAGACCTAAAGACGTTTACACACACACACACACACACACACACACACACACACACACACACACACACAAGACTGACAGCATAATGATACCTGTTGGACATCTTGAAAACGGGAAACGAAGAACTTATTTGTCTATCATAATTATATGTATACGTACATATGTAATGAATTAAATTATATGTGGGCTTGCTTCATCAAACCGAATGTCCTAAATTAGACCAACACACACACCAGCAGTCTCTTTTACTCCATCCGAGACATTTCATGCGCAAGCACACAAGCTAAGGCAAACAGTACAATAAAATGTGTTAATTATGTTTGCAAATATTTATATTGTAAAACTGACTTTACAATATAATGAAATGCTTCAGGTAAAGAAGTTTTGCTTTATTAAATTATGCTTTATTGAAAAACAAACGTGCATCACGTGTATTATTGAGTTACTTATTAAAATTATCTTGTGTGAAATTTTATTTTACTTCATGTTTGCTCTACTTTAACTATTCAAAATTTGAACAGAGAAAGTAGCTAACTTGTTCTGTGCGAAATTAGCATACAGGTATATATAAATACATACTGTAAAAAAATAAATAAAAAAATAAAAAAAATAAAGAAATAAACCATTTCTACATAAATAGAACTATAAACACTGCAAAAAAAGATCTTAGCAAGTGAAGATATCTTGAATAAAGTTAAAGTTTTCTAGCATTTCTCATTATGAGATTATTATATAACAAGCCCATTAAGACTAATTCTAGACATATTTAATAATTTCAAGCTTAAAATTGTCTTATTCTATAAGCAGATTCTTTTGCATAATAAACACAGTTATCTGTCAATAGAATGAGACCACTTCAAGCAAGATATTAATAGACAAATATCTAGAAATAAGCTTAATAATCTTATATTTGCTTAAAAACCTAATAAATCTAATAAGAAATAGCTGAATTTGCTAATATTCAGGATATTTTTTACTTGTTAAGAGCATTAAACTGTAATAAACCAAGTCAATATTCAGTGTGAGCACAATTTTTGCCTGTAAAAATGCATCAGTTGTCTCAGGTTCACTGTCGTACAGTTTTATAACAAAATTGGCTGCTAAGTTTTTCTAACCTGCTACAGTTCTGACAGGTCAAACTAGACAGCCTTCATTATGTTTTTATCTGAAAAGTGGGCTTTATCTGGAAAAAGTTACTTTCTTTAACAAGTGAGTTCCTGTTAAGACTTTAACTCTTGGAGTTTATTATACCAAATAAATAAATAAATAAATTTTATTTTTATATTACTTATTTTTAGTCATGTTCCCAGCATTGTAATGGCTGAAATGCAAAATTAATCAACACCTTCTGACCAATCAGAATCGAGAATTCAGAAGTGCTGTGGTATTAATATTTAGTAGATGCACACATGCATGCGAATGTTACACTAAGTATTAGGTGATATTGTGAAATTACTCAGAAAACCAACAATACTCGCAGACGAATCGTGAAAACCGTTACGATAAGTTATTAAATCACATTAAATCACACGACTCACCCAGCGAATCGTCCTCTAACTGCATCTAAAGACGATGGTGCAGTAATTAAGCGGTAATTAAGTGGTCACGTGACACAACAAGAAACTCCTTATTAATGGGACGTTGTTTCGGATGAACATCAGATGACATTGAAAGTTTATCTGCTGTTATGTATTTCCTATCATTTAAAAGCATTAAAGCCTTTTTGGCATAAAATCCCTTTGATGAAAATCTCACACACACGTAGATGAACAGAGATAGTACACTATAGCCATACAGAAATCTCACTATCTTTCTCTCGTGTACGTATCTCCTGTAATTTTCTCATCAGATGCTTTGAGAGAATTCCAATCAATCTCAACTTTGCGGCTGAATTACCTTAACTAATGACGCCCTATATGCTCCAGTGAGCTGTGTGTTTGTGTGTGTGTGTTTGCATGTGTGTGTTTGCATGTGTGTGTGTGATCTGCATAGCTTACTAAGGTCTGTCTTAGTATACACGCCTTTTTGTAAGCTCTTCATCACTAGAGAGAGAGCGAGAGAGAGAGAGAGAAGAGACAACACCACACACACACATTTTGTGTGTGTGTGTGTGTGTGTGTGTGTGTGTGTGTATATATATATATATTTATATATATTTAGACACACGTATATATAGACACACACACATATATATATATATATATATAAGGTGAGTAGTGTGTATGTGAGTGACAGAGAGACTATGACTCCCTGTGTGTGTGTGTGTGTGTGTGTGTGTGTGTGTGTGTGTGGAGTGTAAAACCGATTCACCCTTCATTTTGTCACTACATCAGCGAGTAAGTGTCACAATTTGTCAACACTAAAGAAAGCAATTCCAGGCCTCAGTGCTGATGTTAAATCACAATAGAAGCATGATCTTTCTCTCTCTCTCTCACTCTTACACCCACACAAACACACAAACATTCACACACACACACACACACACACACACACACACACACACGGCACAATGCGCTTTATGCACCATTCATATCATGATTTGCATACCTGTGTGTGTAGACAAGCGTTTCCAAACCGCGGCGGGCTCGGCGAAGCACAAACACTGCAAATTGAAAATAGCTGAATAGATTTTAATTAGGGCTGGGACGATATATCGGGTACGACGATACAGCGTGATAATTAAACCGGAAATAGTTATACCGCTAAAGTTTTGCTCTTTTACTTTGGCCATATAAATGACATCATCTAAAAAGACTGCAGGCTTAAAAACACCACAAATATCCAATTGTAATCAGATTTCATGGGAATTAAATGAGTAAAACTGTTAGAGTTTTACAATGACAGTATAGATTATAACAAATAAATAACAAATGGATGTGACAATACTTTTGTGTGATAATATATCATGACAACTATCCACTAAATATAGTATCCCTTGGGTATACATTTCTTTAATATTTAGTATTCTTCGATCTTTGAACAATTTACCAATTACAAAAGCCCAATTTTTGTTAAATATTCGTAAATATAAAACAATTCATCACGAACATTCTGTAGCTTATAGCACAAAATAACGTAACATAATGTGTAGCAAAATCTGTACTAAATAAGAAACAAACAAAATGCAGCTAAAATATATTACTAGGTTATTCATAACATGATATCTTGACTTTTTGAAACGAATAGAAATGAAAGTTAATTTCAAATTAATTTCAAATTTGAATACTCTACGCTTATTATCCTCATCAGTAATAAACTAACATCTGCAGCATTAACGCTTACAGCACTGAAGAAAACTGAAGCTACATGAAGCTAATTTCAGAAAGCTCTTATTAATAACTTTAAGTGTTTGTTGATCCAAACTTACAGTATTCACTGTAGTTATTAATAATAATAGTAATAATA